>NW_010516926.1:0-15072 GCF_000687285.1 Phaethon lepturus | reverse complement strand
AGCAAGGCTCCCCAGCCCCCTCCCAGCTCTCCGCCACCCTGCCCTGGTTCCGCTGAAGTCTCCCCCGCTGCCAGGTGACCGCTGCCCCTCGCTGGGCTCCTCCGAGAAAGGTCAGAGCCCTCCTCGGCCTCCTCCCGGCCAGGCTAACCCAACCCCTCGGCCTCCCCCTCGCACCCCAGGGAGCGCCGCAGGCGCAGGGGCTCGCAGCCAAGTCTCCAGCACCAGAGGTTATGCCGTAGCTCTGCCTAAGATACCGCAAATCTCGAGTCTTCTAATACAAGTCATTTTGCTGTAAGGCACTAAATAAAGATCAACATTTCTGCCATCTATTCTATACTTGATACGGCATGCCTTCTTTATAAATAGAGTTGTATTTTCTACAGGAAAAAAAAGAAAATACTACCAAAGCTTAGCTGGTATGATTCAATATTCACTGCTGTCCCTCTCCTGAGCTCTTCAATCCTCATCACTTTTTAGCGAGGTAGGGAGCCCTGTAATCAGTCCTTTATCTCATAATTGCTCTCAGAACATGCTCTATTCACAGTACCTGGGTTTTATATTATCAAGGCCTCAAAATACTGAAAAGAAATTAGATAACTGTCTCACCCACCACATTACAGGACATTTGAACATCAACTTGCTACAGAGAATCCTCACATCTCTGGTGAGAACCCTACCCACCTGATCACCTTTCTGTGTACGTGTTGAAATACAAGAAATTAAATTTAAATGTAAGAACAAACTTCGGCACTGCAAGGCTGACCGAGCACTGGCACAGGTTGCCCAGAAGAGATTGTGGAGTCTCCATCCTTGGAGATACTCAAAACCCAAGCAGGCACATCCCTGAGCAACCGGCTCCAGCCGGCCCTGCTTTGAGCAGAGGGGTTCAGCTAGATTTTCTCCAGAGCTGCCTTTCTGCCTCAGTCATCCCGTGATTCAGTGACCACACTACGAAGATCTAGGCATGGAGCACTGCTTTGTTTTGAGGTTTGGCAGTCAGAGAAAATGCCTTGAAATTCCTGTGTACAGAACTCCTTCTGGAGAGATCAGGTAAGCAAAAACCTCACATTCCTCCAAATTAAAAGCAATCAAATACGAATACACTCCATAATTATAGTAGAACTTGAAACAGTTTCTCACCTTATAAAGATCATCATTCCCCTCTTTGACAGGCAAAGAACTAAGATTTGTGCAGGAGTCCGAGTCTGATATCTCCAGTGAGCTGTCATCTTTTTCTGATCCATCACACCCATCGGTAGAATCACTATCCTGTTCCCAATCAATGAACTCCGATTCATCTAAAAAAAAGTATTTGTAAAAAGAATTTCTCTTAATCACCATATATTATACATAAGCATGAAATGAAACAGAGTAATACTACAATTATTCCTTGCTTGGGAAAAAGTGCAAAGTTTATGTATGTTCAACTGATATTTAGCTATTTTGTGATCCTGTCTCTCATAAAAGCTCAATCCTACTAGCAGGCAATAGAACCTTCTGTGAAGAAAGATATAAAAATTACATTAAAAAAAAGTTTTCAAAGTACTGACCATAAGGAGGCAGTATATTTAACTGTTTAGGTAGGTAGGGCTTTTTTACTTTATTATTAGTTTTCCTAGGTTGGGGGGGGGGTGTGCCAAATTGCATTGGATTTTCCAAGTGCACTTTGTTCAGAATTAACTGTTCTAAGCAAATACCTCAGTGACCTGGAACAGATGAAAATCTGGTGTAAGTTAACACCTGCTATAAGTGGTAACCCCCACTAGAGAACTGAAAAAGCTAGTTGAAATGGCCACCTCCTAAAAGGACATGGCTAAAGAGATAGGTCTGCAAATCGAACCTTTAAGCACATCAGAGAGGATTGTTTAGGATAAACTGATAGGCACAGGCACAAGAAAAGGCAGAGTTTTTTCCAAAAACACAGCCCACAAGAAAATGGCAATAAACAAAGAGATGCAGAACAGTCCTTCCACCATCCTCATGACCAGGTGGTATTTAATGCAACTCCAAAAGCCCACTCACATCTCCAAGGATCTCTGGAAGGCAGTGGAAGCCTGAGCTGCCATAGCATCCCCACCACCCTTGAGGTCCAAGTGCCACAAGGTACCAAGAGGAAGAATCTCACAGCATTTTTTATAAATGAGCATGTTTGGAGGAGGTGGGATAAAAGCTTTTTTGCTTTTGTAAATGTCACATTTCTAACACTGAAAGAGTCATGTACAGAGGAGAGGAGAGGCAGCAGAGAAAGGAGGGACCTGCAGAACGCTCCAGGCATCTGTACAGATCCATGGAACTGTGGCAGTACCTTTTGGACTTGGTAATGCTACTGTGGTCTAAATCATTAGTTTCTTCACGGAACTTCCAAACTCTGAAGTCACCCAGACAAACACACAGCTCTGGTGTTGCCTGCTTTTTCACGCACATTAATGCATTTCTGTTTCTAACTACGAGAAAGCTTCATCAGAAATTTTAAACATGGACATAGATGACCAGGTAGCACAAAGAAGTTTCTCTTGAAGCTGTGTGGCAAGCTGCATACAACTTCTGACAGTGGTATAAATTCCTTAATAAAATATGTGACGATCAGCTTTATCTTGTCATGCTCAAGTACTAACGCTCTGCCTCTGAAGGTGAACTTCATGTGAAAGGGCATGTCACTTAAAAATAGTTTCTCAGCTATTATCCTCATACATACAAATGCACCTACATCTGCATACGTACAGATACATGTGTACAATACCGTAATTAGTGAACACAATGGTTACTCGAAAAAGCATTGGAATCACAGTTCTTTTACCCCCACTGCTTTCAATATATTTTTGGGTTTTGATTGGATTTCCTCAGTACCTTCAAGCAGATACATAATGGATCAAGGTTTCTTCATTTACATAAAGAAACCAAATTTTGCTATCTTGCAAGAGTACAGTAAGTCTGTGTATTGTTTCTTTAGAAAAGAAAAATCAAAGATTAAAACCTGCAGCATACACTTGCAGGAGACAAGTGCAACAGAATTATATTAATGGTGGTTTAGAAAGATTCCTGGTGAGTAGTAGGCTGCAGTCTAGAAAGTGGACAGTCCTTCCATTTTAAAAATAAGGAAAAAAAATTACTAGGAATTACAAAAGATGACGATCAGATATGTCAATGACAGTGTTAAGTCAACGACAGAAACATGAAAGAAAGAATCAACTCATAGTGGTATTTGAACACTTTGCCAGACATCCAGAATGTGAAGTCTAGCTGTAATACTTCAGATCTAGCTGAACTATTACACAGAAAACCTGATTTATTTTTCTGGAAGTAGTCACATTGAAAATACTTCCTAACAAGTTCTAATGCAAATTAAACATTATCCCAATTAATGCTTATGTGGAGCACACAGGTAAAGATTTTTCTGTTTTCAGCTACACTTTTTAATGTTTCTCTCCCCACTGTCATTGCTTAGAAAGCAAGTTATAAGAACAAAACTCATGGCTGTTTGCACAATACAGCTAACGGGAAACAAGGAATAGTGTGTACTGAAATGAAAACTCACGCCACAGAAGTGATGCTATCTGCAGCTGCAAAGTCTGCCACATCTAGTCAGTAGATGCAGACAGCAATATCACCTGTAGAACAGGGCAGGCAGAGAAAGCTGCTCACAACCCCAGTATTTGTACCACAGCACACAAAAGAAAATGGTACAAAACCACTATAATGTATTGAAATGAACTGACATGCTTTACTCCATGTATAACCTGCCCAACTATGCTCCTTTACTCCAAAGTTTAAAATTTTTGTACATAATTTATACCAAGAACTTATTCCATACTCAGATGAAATTCATGAAAAAAACGCCAACTGATTTAACTGAAATAGGATTAAATCATGTCATTTTGTCAGAATGACCTCAAAGAATTTTCATTACAGCACTTAAGTTGACAGGTTTCTTGACAAATCTGCTTGCATTTGAACTTACCTTCACTACTACTGTCCTCTAACAATAAATCATCACTGCTAGGTGATTTCTCTATTTTGGAAGCGTGACTTTTGCTGTATAACCTTGGAATCGACGTTTTATTTTCATCATCTGAAAAATCACTGCCACTAGAGGTCCATATTATGTTCTCAGCCTCCTTAGAGCTTGCAGCAGCAGCAGATCCTATTAAAAAGAATTGTAAAGTGTTGGATTGTTACACAAATGTGATATTGTTAAATTTAAAATTTTTTAAAATTTAACTATATTATTTTTGAACTGGAAAAAAATTATCAGTTCTGTCACCAGGCATCAGAGATTATCATAGAATCACAGAAGAGTTTGGGTTGGAAGGGACCTATAAAGGCCATCTAGTCCAACCCCCCTGCAATGAGCAGGGACAGCTTCAACTAGACCAGGTTGCTCAGAGCCCCATCCAACCTGACCTTGAATGTTTCCAGGGATGGGGCATCTACCACCTCTCTGGGCAGCCTGTGCCAGTGTTTCACCACCCTCATTGTGAAAAATGTCTTCCTTATGTCTAGTCTATATCTGCCCTCTTTTAGTTTAAAACCATTACCCCTTGTCCTATCGCAAGAGGCCTTGCTAAAATGTCTGTCCCCAACTTTCCTATAGGCCCCCTTTAAGTACTGGAAGGCTGCAAGAAGGTCTCCCCAGAGCCTTCTCTTCTCCAGGCTGAACAACCCCAACTCTCTCAGCCTGTCCTCACAGGAGAGGTGTTCCATGATCCCTCTGATTATTTTTCTGTCCCTCCTCTGGACCTTCTCCAGCAGGTCCATGTCTCTCCTGTGATGAGGGCTATAGAGCTGGACACAGTGCTCCATGTGGGGTCTACTGCGCTCTGCTGAGAGAGGCAGAATCACCTCCCTTGACCTGCTGGCCACACTGCTTTGGATACAGCCCAGGATGTGGTTGGCCTTGTGGGCTGCGAGCGCACATTGCCAGCTCATGTCCAGCTTTTCATCCACCAGTACCCCCAAGTCCTTTTCGACAGGGCTGCTCTCAATCCCTTCATCCCCCAGACTGTACTGGTACTGGCGGTTGCCCTGACCCAGGTGTTGGACCCTGCACTTGGCCTTGTTGATACTGGAGCATTAAGTCACACGTATTTCTTGTACATACACACATTATTTTCATTTTGGCTCTCCACAATAAATGCTAACACTTCATTTTATACAGTGAGGCTATCAATCAGTCCTTCAGCAGTGAGGACAAATAATGACTGACATATAGTCCTCTACACACACTCCTAATGTTCCTGCATGTGCCCTTTCAAAAGAGTATGTGGTTTAAATAAAGACCGTCCTTAGAATTCTGGGTTTGGGATTTCTCTGACTTTATACAATGAGTAACGTATGAACAAAAGTATGCCATCGATACAGACGACTTTCCATCTTTTTGCTGAGAGAAAAAAAAAAATGTTAAACATTTCAGGAGTAACGAACAATAGTTGTGTTTTTGAAGCGAGACCTTTAAATTCAAAATACCTTTCTCCACCATTTTTAATAACAAAAGCAAGGAGGAAAGGAGTAATCCTTAGCAGTGGAGCATGCAGAATCAGCAAACATAGGACAGCAGAATTTTCTACTTCCTACAACTACTAAATTTTTTTTTAGGTAAACGGCAAGTGAGACAATTACTGGGGATTTGGAATTAGGCAGGAGGAACCAGAAGAGACAAACACAACCATATTTCCTCCTGCAACACACAAAGGTTCTTTTCAGAAATCTGGAGAAGCATGATTTTGAACACCAAAAGGTAGATAAAAGGTGTCCAAGTAGGTGGGTCACATAATTCTAACAGAGGCAGCACAGCTACTGGAGCAAGTAGAAATACAAAGCCTGAAGAAGCCACTGTCCCCTCTTTCTTTCCTGTTCTCTGGACTCAGAGAAAGAACTGGAGGGAGCCGATAAGTCCTCCTCCCCCTCTTTATTATGTCTAGACTTTTTTTTTTTAATCATAATATTGAACAGATTTGGGTGTATATAGAAGACTGTGAAAGCAGGAGGTTGACAAAATTCTGTTTATCTATTGCTCATACTTGCAAAATGCCTGCTTTTTTTCTCTCATGCCTGCTTGTCTGTCTCTAGCAGAAGAGAGAACTATTTCACCCTCTGTCTAGAAGCTAAGTGTTGTTTTTCATTGCCGCTTCTTAAAAATGTGAAGAATTTAAATATCCTGTCCCTGCTAGAACATGCACTGTTTCTTTCACCTGTTCAAGAGCAACGGCTGAAGTGCCTGCAGCTTTACAGAATATAATTCTGGCACTCTAGGTGAATACAGGAGCCCAATCACAATAGCATCATGACTGTGTCGCTTACCAAAATTAGCTTCTGATTGCAATAACAGAAGAAAGCAACCAGTATTTTGAGCCAAATTCTGATAAAGGGTAAAACAAAGTGACAATTTTCTGACAACGGTAACATGAAATAGTTATAACATACCTGTTGCGCTTTCAGCAGATGTTAACAGTGGTCCAAGATGCTTCTTAATCCTGGATTTCTTATCAGTAGGTCTCAGGGACTATATTAAAAAGAGGCAGAGAGAGATTTAATCACCAAGACATTAAAGACAATTTTAACATGCAGTAATACAGTCAAAACTGTTGTTACGCACCCGCCACAACTTAGTAGCACAATTTCAGATAAGTTTTTCTATATTCTACAAGACTGTGATAAAATGAGTGAGGTAATGAAGCATGAGAACAGCAACATAAAAGCTGAGTTTTCACGGTTTGGAAAACAAACACTGCAACTATGAAAGGAATCACATCTGACCTTGCAAAGAACAAGAGCCAGTATTTTCAGCATAAAAATGTCAAAAGTGGGCAGGAAGAGCATGCTTGATAAAGCGTGTGCCCTAATCCCAGGTTACAGAAAGAAGCACTCAGGGGCGCCGTCTCTGATTTTATTAAATCCCACAAGTTATGCGACACTGACTGCTCAATACCAGCAGAAGAAACAGAAAAGCAACTTGGTTGAAGATGATTTTCAGCACAAAGCACTTCTCGTTCAGAGCTGACTGAGCATCTCTGTTCATGACCAACAAGACCAACACAAACAAAAAAAGTTATGCTTAATTTGATATAACATCCAGAGGAGCATCTGTACCAAGATCCACATCTGCAGGGTCATCAAAAAGCAGAATTTTCTACAGTGAATTCATTATTGCAAACATACTCTTTAGATGAAGCAAAAATCTTCAGATGCAAACTAGAGTCTTTCTGTTCTGTATTTTTTAGGAAATGCAGTACTCCATCGCAAATGTCAAATTACTTCTGTATCCTTCGGTGTATTATGAATTTTTACAAGTGATACATGCTATTGAGAACACAACATATTGACATATGACCAGAAAATTACAGTAACAAGTTAAGACAATGCCCTTATGTAACCTTGCTTTCCATTTTTGTCTACTTTGACAGTTATAACAATATGCTTTTAATTGTGAAACAACACAAAAAAGGGCAACATAATTCAGTCAAGCATAGAAATTGGTTTAACTATTAGTTTGCATCTCTTTCTTACACTGTTAAGTAAGCCAGCATTTTACCTCCAGCACTGAAGTGTTCCGAAAACCATCCCCACACCTAAGCCATGCATTGGAAATCGAAGTAGCAGCCACTGATGTCCTGACATTTGATTTTTTCAGCTGTAGGGGTGTCTCATCTGGGAAGGGTGTCCATTCTGCATTCCAAAATCGCTTCCGCTACAAGGATAAACAAAACCATTAAAAACACTGTGTAGACATAATTATTTTGAAGTGAACTTCATGTAATCTAGACCACCCCTTTTTCTGAATACTTACAAATATAAATTCCAATTCTTAATGATCTGGGGGAAAAAATGTCTTGAACACTTGCAACCATTTTTTTATGCAACACCATATAATGACAACCCCAATGGCATGTGTAAATTTAATATTTGATAAGTACTCTACTTTCTGTTGATCTAAGCTATATTCGTAGCACCTGTTATCTTCCCAGTGAAGCTGAAAATATTATCCTAAACAGGAACAACTCAGTAAAACACATTTTAACTAAATAATTCCTTCAAATTCACATTTAATCTGATTGAATTCTGTGTTACGAAAGAGGTCAAACTAGACAATCACTATCCAGCTCTCCATTAAAAACCAAACAAAGAACCCCAGGCTCTTTCGGCTTTAAGAATTTGTTTTCACAACCATTTTCCAAGAAATGGTAGATGAAGTGTTGCATTCCCCTTACACGGGATGCTGGAAGTCATTTGGACTATGTGATAAGTCACGAAACAGGATGCTGATTAGCATCCAGTGCTAATTTCATGCAATAGATTTTAATGTCTGAGAACAGCTGAGCTGAGAGAATTGCTTGTTATCGCATCCAAAGTTACGTTTAAGATTCTACACCAATTTATACCTATAAATTGATCTTAAGCACAATAAACATCTTGGCCCACTCTGCTACTGAAACTCATCTTACAAAATGTTGACAGTATTACCTGCCTGAATATGTCTTTCTTCTTCCAATATACCTTCTCTCAAGCAACTACAGTTCATACCTTATTTATGAACTACTCCAAAATTACATTAATCAGCACACACATATTCAGCCAGGCTGGTCAATCAGGACTGCAACATACACTTTGAACTAAGAAACATAAGCAAAAAAAAAAAAATGTCTTTGGCAACATTTGTCCATTTTGTAACTGATCATGTGTATTTGTTTCCTCTAAATCTTTTCAGTGCTGGCAAGAATGGAACAAGTACTTTCCAAAAGCAAACAGTGAGCAGCATTTTGCTTCACCCCTCTGGTGAGCCGGTTCTATTGTCACAAGGTGAGAAGATTGAGTAAAACAAGTGGGATTTACAGTTTCCTCTGATGGCAGCTCACCTTGCCAAGAGCCTCTTCTAAAATTGCTGGAGGCATTTACACCACAAAGCAGCTACTACAAGAGGTCATTATTGCCGAAGTCAAACTGTCCCCATAACTACTCCCACAGATATGTAAGTGAGAAGTGCAATCTTGAATCTGACGTGGTATTAAATAAGGAATCAAAAGCACTTTTATAAGGACATGATGTCAAGTAAGGAGGCTAAGGCAGTTTAAGCAATAAAGGTTAAGATTATGACACAAAGAGAATTTAAATCCTGCCTCCCTCCCAGTGAAGACACTGGCCCAAGCCTCCATTTCCAGAGTGCTTAGACATGAACCTCTACATCATGCTATCCTCTTGGTAAGCACTTCTGCCTCTGCACAGAAGCAGAGAAGCACAGACAGGGAAATATGAATAACTGAAAGGCAAGTGGGCCTGTCAAGGCCCACTTTTTGGTTCTGCAGCAAAGTGCCACAGCAAGGCTTCACTCCAGTTGGAGCCGTTTGCTTCACCTGCATGTCCCTCAGACTGGATGACTTCTGCCAGGCTCAGAGTTCACCATACAGCCAGCAGTGCACCAAGGCTCAAAACCATGCCCCGGCTCTGGTTTGCTTTTTTGTTTTGGGGTTTTCTTTGAGGTTTTGTTTTGGGTTTTTTGTTTTTTTAAACGTTAGACCGTGCTAGAAGCCTTACTTGTACAGATGTTTTCGTAGCTTCAAAATGACTTTGCAGACAAAAACTTACAGTGTAAAATGCAGTTTTCTTAATGTAAAGTAAAATGCAGCTTATTTCTTAAATGAAACACTCCAGTTCTGAAGAATGTGTATCTGTGCCAATAACAGCACTACAACTTGTGCACAGGTTTACAATACACTACTTTCAATGGCCAATTAAAAGCAGAGAGAGTTTCAAACAAGTTAAAAATCCACACAAATGCATGCACAAAGAGTTGCATAAAACAGGCTTTGTAATATATTTCTATTGTTAGGATGCCCAATAAACGTAACAGAGAGTAACTCTCCAGTTTACGTTTCTCATCTATGTTATTCTTAAAATCATTACATACCCTGACAGACAGAATCCCTCTATTTCTCTGTGCTATGCAACACCAATGAAGCAAAGAGCACAGCATAAGAGGCAGGGGACGAACAGCAGAACATGGTAGCTGAGGTATGACCAGTGGTGCACAAATGTCAAGATTTGGGAAGGGAATGCCATATAAAATGAGCAGGATAAAAGCTACATGCTAACTCCCTCTCCTGAGGTAAGAGGGGTTAGGGTGCATATAGAAAGGGTATGCTTACAGTCAACGATTAAAAATTGCTACTATGAGTAGAACAAATAGCTGGTTTTATGCTTAGATGGTATAGGTGGTTATGCTTGTATTTAGATTGTTAGAGGGCAATGTGAAGTGGCACTGGGAGTGACTTTTATATAGCTGGAATATTCCTTCAGAGGCACTAGGCAATTATGGCTGTGACAGGCAAAAAGAGAGTTTTAATAGTTAATGACTGTTAATGGCAGAAGAGCGTTATTTAATCCTCCACCTTACTAGCCTGCATAAGAGCAGGGCTGCTCAGGTTTTCAGAGCAGCACTGCAGGGATGTCTCAACACAGGTGGTCCATGACAAACCAGAAGCAGCTGGAGTCCCCTCTCCCCCTTTTTCTTCCCGAGCAGTCAGTACTTGCCAGACTCCATGCAGACATCATGACAAAGAACCAAACCAGCAGAAAATTTCTTTGGGAAGAAGCACTAGTTATCTACAACTGGCACAGCGCCAGAAGAAAGGATACAAGGACCACTGTGACCACACCAGCAGCTGCTTGACACCATGTCAGCTTAATTACAACCTAAAGAACCATCAGTACTGCTGACAGCTCTGGTTAATTAGTGCTGTCTCTCCACACCTCCTGCTCCCCAGATACAGGAAAATCTGAGGGATTCTGCTGCCACCACACAGAAATTTATAGCCACTCAGGTCGCTGAAAAAAAATAAAAACAGTTTCTGAAGTCTCAGAGCAAGAGAGTAAAGAAATACACCCTCTACATAAGATGTTCTCCAGCTACTGCAAATTTCTGGCAGAGGCCATTCGGAGGCAAGAGAAGGGGAAGAACCTAAGACTGTTGATAGCAACAGCAGTGACTTACAGCTCTGTGCCTTTGATACAGATACCTTTCCACCATTTCCCACATCCTACATCACCTTAAAAAAAATATAAAAATAAACCCTAAAGACAACTCCCCCCATCCCAAACTCCTTGATAATTTAAATCTCTCCATATAAATATCTGAGGCGAACTCAGGAAATTGGACCTACAGCTTCAATCCACAGTTACTGAGGGGGAAGTTTGTCACAGTAGTACCGAATGCATGCATATATATGTATGGGTGTACACATTCATACACACACCAACCTTTTTTTTAAAGAAAAATATGCCACATGAAAAGTGTATCATTTCAACGTGCATAAAGTAATGTTTATATGCAGATATAAATGTGAAGCACACATGTATTTTTATTAAAAATCTGTAATATGAACATTGTGTGCAATAGAAAAGAGTTACAGATATATAGATACAAAGTTATGAGACACGCAGTTCAGAAGAAAAATTTTCAAAGACGCAAGTGACACCAGAGGGTTCCCTCTGAATGAAGACTATAAGGAAAAGAGAAGGGAAACGCCGTGACTGCACTTTCCACAAGCAGCTAGTGTCGCCACACTTCAAATTACAAATGCACCACAGTAGCAGGGAGGCCAGCTGTGAGGCAGCGCGGACACAGGTCTGGGAGCTGGTGTGAGCAAGCTGGAAGCAGCTGGGGCTGCTGCTCCCTGACACCCTGGTACAGATGTCTGGTGTCCAAGAACCTCTGCTGCAGAAATACATCGGCTGACACACAGGAATGACAAGTTCCAAAGGCTCTTTGCTTCCACTCCAGCCTGCTTCAAGGCAACAGAGAAACTAGTATTTCACAAAACTTGTTTCTCTCAGGAATAAATATTTGTAATGCAGCTAATCTAAAGGCCACGATGTTCCCAAAGAAATGCAGTGACAACAGTGAGTTCTCTTAATCTCAGGTCACAATGTTAATCATCTTTTTCCTCTAGCATAAAAATGGGGCACACAGAAAATATCTTGTGTAATTTATTAATGCTATGTATGAAGCATCTAGAAACAAGATAAGCTATTAAAAAATACATCACTGAATCAGGCTCAAAAGAGCCAGAACCTTTAGACCTGGCGTACCTCATAAAATTCAAGATTTATTACAAAACAGAGTCAGGCAAAGAATCTTGTGAATTGCGTAGAGCATCTGAAGACAAAATATTACCTCTAAAATTTTGAGCTAAAAAAGGGGAGGCTAGGATGGCTACCTCATGTAGAAATTGTCTGTTGACTTCCGTTCATGAAAGAATTGCATTTTGTCTCTGGTGCGGTTCCTTCTAAAGTAGTGGAAAAAAAAAATTAAATTACTCCTGCTGGTGTCAGTGGAATTAGGAACAAGCCCTCCATGTAAAAGGCATGGCAGGCAATCCTTCTCCCATTACTCCCTTAGTTATTTCCAGTGAGATAAAGGTAAGTCAGCCTACATGGGTGCGGGTGTGAAGAAAAGGAAGACACTCTGAAAATTCAATAAATATACATAGCAACTATGTAAAGTATGGGGCGGGGGGGGTTGGATTTTATTTTTAAATAGATGGTCCTATCTAGAACATCTCCACTCAACCAATCCATATTGTTACTTACGCCAAATACTTGTTACCCAGACGTACCCTATATGAAGTCACGGGGACCATATGTCCAAAGACTGCATAGCCCTTTACACTGCAGACACTCCCACTTTCTTGGGGCTACTCCAAAACCACGGAATGAACCCCCAGGAAAACATGACCCAATGTATTATCTACCTCATATGCAAGTGGCATTTCTTTGACACTTCACCTTCTCTAACACAAAAAGCAACATAAGCTGAAGGACAAAAATAACAATAAAATGTTTCGCTACATGAAGTCCTCCTGCTACTGACATGGAAATCCATAAGCATCACTCAAAAGTACTCAAGTACAATTATTGCATTCTTCCTTAACAGAACAGAACAAACAATAAAGTGCTGAAAATCGCAGCTCTACTTTCCAGACACTTTTCATGTTTTAGAAAAAAACACAAAAACTTTTGAAGGGAACAATCACATAAAAGCACACAGAAATATTGAACACTGACCAACAGCCTCCCTCATCTTTTGCCTTTAACCTCATGGACTTCATATAAAAGCACTCATAAACTAAAAGCAAGGAGTCTTGGGCTTCAAAAAGCCCAATTTTAAGGTAGCACAAAACTGAATTTGACAACAGGCATCTCATTTTCAGCAAAACTCAGTATTCACACTACTCAGCTCCTGAAAGTGTAATTACTCATTTTAGTGCCTGGATAGAAAGTGAAGTTTTAATTTAATATTAAAACATCCTTGTATTGCAAGAACCCTCAAGTGAATACTTAAATAAAAGTTGCAGAATTAAAACCATAGTCTGTATTTTTTTTCAAGCCAAGATTTTTTTTTATTCCTATGAAAACCAGTATGCATATTTTCTAAAGACAATTCACAAGAATACATATGATCCCGAGAAAGGACCTCATCAAGTTGTAATCATTCATGAAAAAAATCTAAACTGTATGATCACAATCACAATGGCCTGGCATACCTCCTTCCACACTGTCAGCATGCATGTAGGAAAGAAAAAAAACCACCGCAAAATACTTTTCCTATTGATATTGATGTGTGAGACCAATATTTTTAAAACACTGATTTAAAGCCTTCTTTGTGTTCATGATTTTTACTACTCTTAATGAAAGGCTATTATCATCGGCTGATATATATCTATATAAATGTATATAATATTACCATTTGAACATCAGAATCTTTAACATTTTAACGCTTATTTAAGGACGAGTATAAATTACTATAGGATTACACTGAGGAAAAAAAAAACACAACAGCCAAACCCTCATGGTATAAGAATACTATGGAAATGTACTTCATATTAATAGCTGGTGCCAAGCCGTTAGTTAGACAGAAATCTGCACTATCAAAAGAGTTAAAACAGAAGTACTTTAGAAAAGCTTTCACGGGATTAAATTATCCAAAATGTTTAGGATGCAATAACAGCATCATACCTTTTCATTACATATCAGGTTGGTTTGTGTTTTTTTAATGGTTTAATTAATAGTCAGCAAGTGGAGAGGACTGCTGTCTTTTCACTTGACCAGTATAGTTTTCATTGATATAGTAAAGAGGAATGTTATCTCTGTCTGCAAAGGAACCTTCTGCTATCAAAAGCTGTCATAACATTGCAACAAGAGTTAGCTAAACTTTGGCAGTTGAAGTGTGTAGTTTTTCACAAGAACTTCAAAACTTTTAGAAGAAAATATGTACATTGTCAGTATTACAAGGTTAATTAAATGAAGTATAGTCAGTTATTTTAGCTTGTTGTTGGTATTTTCTTCCATAAAAAGTGACTTTAAATGTGGTTATATTTAAAAATTGGTGTAGAAGATTCACACCATTTTATCCATATGCTAAATAAAAACCAAAATGCTTTAGAATACACATCTGTCATTTGACCTCTCCTTATATTTATATAGCAAACGACACTTGTAGCCTGTCTTTCAGCAGTATTTCCATATTAGCATAAACACTGCAAATCAGAGACAGCATCCTAATTACTGTCCTGCAAGTATCATCAAATACACCACGCAAACTACCAAAGTGAGGAGACCGAAAAAAAGAACGGGGCACGTCTCCTCCCACTCGTGCCCAAAGCTGCTCACCTAACATTAAGCCTGGCAATTTTGGTAAGTCTCTTTTCCTCTTCTAATTTTACTTTCCCTGACTATCACCTAAGGAAAAAGGCCAAATTACACTTTCCTCTCGGTGCAGCTATGCTTCCCCCGCGGAACTCTGAAGAAAGGGTCGATGTAGCGCAATCGAGACCACCAGGAAGGCGCCGAAGGACCAGTTTTCCCGCCCCCCGCTCCAGCGCGGCGAGCTGCCGACGCACAAGTCTTGCCTTGGAACAGGGCGGAGCTGGGCCCCCTTCTCCGGCAGTCCCGGGGCCCGAGGCCGCGGGCAGAGCCCAGTAACGGGAGACACCGGCAGGCTGCGCTCGGCGAGTGCGCCTGCTGGGTCACAGCGGACGAAACACCACTGGCCGCCGGATCGCCCACCCCAGAGAGCCGGCTGGG
>NW_010516925.1:61988-70008 GCF_000687285.1 Phaethon lepturus | reverse complement strand
CCCGGAGCCCTTCGCCGCGGTGGCTTTTATAAGGCCTTTCCCTCTTTTAAGGTAAAGCCCAAGCAACAAAAGAGAATATGAGAAAGATACTTTATTCCTCTAATTGCTACAGAGAATGACTTAAACTGTGTCAGACCTGTTCTTTGTCTTTACTCCACTGAATTCACTCCTGGTGTATGGCAGCTACATGTTATAGTTGCAACACAGGTCTGTTTTGTTACAGAAACTGGGGTTCTGATCCACAAGTGCAGCTCTCAAGTTCCCAGAACTGAGGGATTTTTTTACATTTGCAGTTCCTGTAAATGACATTCCAACGCAGTGAACATGGCGGAAATAAACATAAGTCTCCGAATGTGACAAAAGTGTCAGGAGAGTAAGAGTTGTTGTAAAATCTTTCTGGAAGTGAAGGAGTTCAGTA
This sequence comes from Phaethon lepturus, assembly GCF_000687285.1. Classification (NCBI taxonomy): domain Eukaryota; kingdom Metazoa; phylum Chordata; class Aves; order Phaethontiformes; family Phaethontidae; genus Phaethon; species Phaethon lepturus. The sequence goes on along the minus strand of NW_010516925.1, from coordinate 69,590 downwards.
ACAATCCAGGAGTCTGAAGGAAATGGTGCAATGAAGAAAGACAACTTGGTTTTAATATAATCATAGACAGATTTTTCTTTTGAATTAATCAGTGTGTTACCCTAGTTACCATCTTTTGCTTCCTCCAGAAAATACTGACATTTGACAAAATGAATGGTGGGATAGTTGTGCTAACTTACGTTAAGTTGCTGGTGAAAATGAAGTCACAGTGTTCAGTTCTAATAAATGTTGAAGACAAGAGTAAGGTTTTCTAAATTGTCTGTTTAGACTCAGAGTCCAGTGTAAAGTAGCTACTGCTTGAACCTGTAAATAGCTGCCTTTCATGTTCTTCACAGATGTCATTAGAAACATTGTAGGATCTTATAATTCTATTTTTTTCTAAATTGCCAGAAATGTATAAAAATTAAACAACCAACGCAGACTCACATGGGCTTTCTGTAATAGTTTACCAGTATGATGTAAGAATAATGTACTGTGTTTCTTCACATCTGACAATGAAAAAATAAAAATGACACATCATGTCTCTCTACAGATAGGTCTAAACTCTGATCTAAGAGTTACTGACTTCTCTGTAAACAACATGTATTTTACATCTAAAAAATGGTCTAACAGAATTCTATTTGAAAGTCAAAAGAGACTTGTTTTTATATGATGCTCACCTATTTTTTATCACTTAATCTTTTGTTATAAAAATTAAACAAGTTATTACATTCTAATGGTTCATTAAATGTTGAAAGCATCTATTAGTTTATTTCAAAACAACATCTAGTATGTTTGGATATGGAGTTAAATATGTACAAAGCTTAATTTTTAATATTGCTGCAGTACCTGTAAGACTACTACTGTCTTTTTTGTTCTCTCAGCAGCTGAAAGTGCTCTATAAGGCAGCTGAAAGTGCTCTATAGAGGTAAAAAATTAAAACTAATGTAACATTTTTACCTGCAAAATTTACAAGAATGGCTTTTTAGTCCAGCTCAAGGACAAAGATTTTCTTATTTCATATTAAAAAAAAAAACTGTTTTCAAAGAGTAAATAACTCTATTCTAGCTACTAATTACCTCAAACTTGCAGGAAGTTTGTAAACCTCTTTATTTTAAAGTAATACTAATCCCACTGAAAGAGTCTGAAATGCAAACAGAATAATAAGAACAAATTAAAGATGAATTTTCAAGAATTTTATTTTCATTCTCCACAGCTTTATCAAATCTTTAAAATTGCATCAAAGATTGTTCATTTTAGCTAGCAATCATAATGCAGTTACTTCTTTGTTAAGATATTGAGATAAATCATTCCTGTAAATACCTGTTTTTCTGGCATGTTTGTAGAAAGAAGCATAGTCAATTGTCATTAAAAAATACTCTCTGGTAACAGATCAATGTATTTTTGCTATGTACCCTGTATATTGTATACTGGTTGTCTAGAAGGACCCTTTTATGGGGAATCTGACTGAAGTCAGTTACCCTGACTAGGTAGGATAAGAGGATGCATTTCACAGGTATGGCAGAACCCATGCAAAGGAAGAAGGCATTTTCGGCACAGAGTATCTGCTAAAATAGAAGGGATCCCAGAGCCCCACCAGCATGAAAGAAGGTTGCTGTTGGGGAGGGTGGGGACCTGTGCACCTGTAAGCTTGCAGCTTGACTACTGCCACCCATATCCCATGACTGTGTTTTTCCTGTCCTCAGTTTCCACTGTTCACATAAGCCTTGTTTCCTTAGGAAGAAAAAGGACAGTGTTTTTGGTTTGTGTCTCATCATGCTATTTAATGATTTTTCCATAGTCCTAGGAGGCAGACTCCCTCTGCTTCTGCAAATTAGCAAGCCAGGCAGGGGGTCACAGTAAGACAACGTGACAAGTAAGACAATTTCTCCCCAGGATACTATCGAAATTAATTTACTGAAGCTCAGAAGGCAGATGGTTACAAACTTTGGTATTGAGGAGAAAAATAGCTCCATTTCAGTGGTGATCCTCCTGTTACCCTTCCCGTGTGTGAGCAGGAACATATGCTGCTTTAAACCCTGCTATCTTTGGATCCATACTGTGGGTGCCTCCAAACAGAAGTCAGGAAGAAATAGAAAGTTTAAATCAATGGCAGCATTTCGGCATCTCCTCTCCCAATGAGAAGGCATAAGGAACATTGAATAATGAGCTTTAATGCAGATTAGTTCAACAAGCAGAAGGTCAAAGGCCTGCAATTGGGAAGGAACAACCTCATGCACCAATATATGCTGGGGACTGCCCAGCTGGAAAGCAGCTTATCAGAAAAGGCCCAGGGGGTCCTCATGGGCAACAGGTTGAACATGAGCCAGAAATGTCCCTTTTCTGCAAAGAAGGTTAATGGTATCCGGGGCTGCATTAGGAGGAGTGTTGCCAGCAGTTCTGGGCTCCTCACTGCAAGAGAGACATGGGCGTACTGGAGAGAATCCAATGAAGGCCACAAAAATGAAAAAGAGACTGGAGCATCTCAGAGAGCTGGGACTCTTTAGCCTTGAGTAGGGAAGGCTTGGAGTGGAGGGGTGTGTGTGGATCTTACCAACGTATATAAACATGTGAAGGGTGGGTACAAAAAGGGTGCAACCAGGCATTTTCAGGGGTGCCCCGTGACGGGACAAGAGGCAATGGGCACAAACGGAAGCATGGCAGTTTCTATCTAAACATAGGAAAACACTTTTTTACTGTGAGAGTGACTGAGCGCTATCACTGGACATGGTCCTGGGCAACTGGCTGTAGGTGGTCCTCCTTCAGCATGTCTTGCTTCAGCCCAGAAGACCTCTAGAGTTTTCTTCCAACCTCAGTCAGAAATTCTGAGATTCTTCACAGCCCGGCAGCATTTTGCCCTTCCTTACCCCGGCTGTCCCCCAGGCGCCGCCATGGGGGCTGCGGGGCTGAGCTGGGCCCTGCGGTAGGTCGGTTGGAGCCAGCTGGAACCGGCTGTGTCCGGCACGGGGCAGCCCCGACCTCTCCTCAACAGAGATCCCCTGCAGCCCCCACTGCCAGTGCTTTTCCAGTTACAGATTTTTCTTACACTGTTTACCATTTTAAAGTATGTGCTTATTACCGTTTTTTCCTTATCTGTTTTCATTAGTGAAAAGATGTAATTTTTTTCTAGATGAAGAATACAGTACAAAATATTTTTGGAAGTTCTTTGTGTGAAAAATAATGGTAATGGAGCTGCTGTTCAAGCTAGTAATCATGTCGCAGGCTGCCTTTCTTACACTTTAAGAGTGTAAAACTTACACATAGTGTAAGTAAACTTACACATAGAGATTTCTATCTAGAGAGAGACTTAAAATTCTCTTTACTTTGATCCTAGGGGAATACAAATCTTTCTCTCTCTTAGGAGATGCAAGACAACTACTAAATCCCTTCACTATTACGGGGATCAGTAGCAGAGCTGCTAGCAGGGATAAAGAAATAAGAGGCCACATGCTCAGGCAGTCCTGAATTGGCTCAGTAGCCTACCTGATGGACTGGGTGCCAGGCCTACTGTGTTGACCTTGCAGGCTGAATGACCTCTGAGGTACCAAATGAAGATAGAGCATGGTTAGTCCGTGGTGCCTTTCTGTAAGATAATTGTTTCAGAATCAAGATGGTCAAACTCACTAGCCTTCTCTCTTACAGTGGCAGCCAGCTTTGGGAGAAATGACGAAGAGGAAGAGCTAGCAATGGAGACGAGCTAGCTTATTGGCCAAGTAAGGTTACCATTTTGTTAGGATACCTAGCTCAGCCACAGTGACTACTCAGAACAGAACTATTTTCAGCAATGTTGTGTACCACTAGTATATTCCATCCATATATCTACTACATAAAGATTAAGATCTGTAATTAATGTAAATCAGCACTGACATTAAAGGAACATAAGTTACCCATGTGGATAGAGAGAAGCAATAATAAAAACAAACAAAACACCACGAAACTTTCTTGGACATTTTTCAGTCCTCTGAAAGAGTACATAAGAAAAAATGGATCTTCATTTCACATTCAGAGAACTATGGAAAAAATGATGAATATTTTTATAATTTCATGGCCTATATGGATTTGAATCTTAAATGTAATTGTGATTATGGATGTATTTTTCTTTCAATGCACATCAATGTTAATACCCTAGATACACAGAGCACACACTGAGAGGATAATTTGCCCCTTAAATGTGCAAATCCTATTACAATATTTGTCTAAAGGCTGGATTTATATTGATATGGTGCTTTTGCTAGCTCATCATAATTTTATCAGTGCATATACTTGAACTGTGAGAATGCTAATGATTCACACAGCAGGCGCTACATGTTATAATGGAGTCCAATTACTTTTGACTACTCAAATATGTTGCAAATTTCAGACAGTTCCCATCTGACTACTTTTTCAAGAAAATGACGAGTTACTAAGTCTTCATCTGCTTAAAAAGAAAGGATTTTAAAATGCTAAGTAGTAAATGACATCATTACCTCATTTCATTTTACCTAATTGGACCATAATAATTTTTCTTTCATTTTTCACATCATCTAACTCTTTCTAAATAAATTTCTTATGGAAAAGGGTCCAGAATACCTGTTGTTTATTTTGATAATGAATTCCATATTTTCACCTTTGTTCCACAGTCAATCTTGTAAAGGATGAAAAGAGAGATTTCTCAATGAAGAAACTTTTCTGAAAAGATTCAAGATATTCACTGACCTGTATGTGGATCTTCCTTAAATGAAGATATCACAAGTTCACCTTCATTTATTTACATGTTACAAGAAGTTTTCTGTCCATCGTGTTTACTGGAGTAGGTAACAAGTCTGATACTTGTTTTGTGACAGTATCAGATGTCTCAAGAGCTGACAAGGACCTTTAAAGATTCATCCAGTGTGTGGATTTAAATGAGCCAATGTAATCCAAACCTGCAGCTACTGAACTAATTATCAGCTATGTCTAGGAATAAAAAATTACGGGCTTTTCTGATAAAGATGAGGACAGAGGATATGAAGAGCTTAATTCTAGTAACATGCTTGCCATCTTGATGAAACTTGTGCTAGATATGAAATATCAAGGACAAGATTAGCCCAACATACTTAGAGTTTCAAAACAATCATTTTAGTAAAAAAAATCATAATCAATAGGTGGAGTTAAGTCATGTTTCTGAAATTCCCACTTAGTGTAAACAGAATTATTAATGAAAATGGACCTGATCTACATACATTACCTGAGAGCAGCTAAGCATGTAACCCTTTATTTCCTTACTTATACTAGTAATAAAGTTCTGGAAACAGCTATTCAAACAAAAACTCTTCAATATAGTAGAGAGATCTTTTTGGAGATTAGATATTGCATGGTGCTTAATGCTTCTGCACTCTCGTTTCTCATGAGCTTGACTTCCTTTGGGAGTCATTAACTTTATTTACTATGTTCCGCATATCAGTCAGTGATGCTTAGTTCCTTGATCGCTCTGATACTCTATTCACCTGAGTAAGGACTATTAATATACCTCATTTTCTTGACTCTATAAACCTTCTATAGCCTTGGCTAGTGATTTAGGACTATACTAATCACAACATCTCAGATGAATCTGAAGCAAGTTATTTAAAAATTCAGCATCCCTTTGTTATAGTTCCAATCCTCTCATGCAGATTGCTCAGAGCTTTGTTTCTTCACCTCCTTGCACTAAAATGGTCACTAACTGACCAGTCTTCTGATATAATTATGGTAGGACCAATTCAAGTATAAAATACTGCTCACTGAATAAAAGACTAAAGATATTCTTTTGTACAAGTTACATTGAATATCACTGTAATTAATTTGGAAAAAAAGATATCATCTGGTACTGTCAGTAATGGAAAAATCTTGGAATGCAGGGCCAAGGTAGTCCTGATGCTGGGCATACACACCCATGACAATACAGTACTGCATATGAACCACTTATCACAGTCCTTGGACTGAAATTTACACTAGCCTGGGTCCAGTAGCAGTATCTTCACTATGTTACATTGTACATCATGAAACATACTGAACTGATGTTAGTTCAGCTGTATTTTTAAAAAGCTTGATGGTAAAACACAGAGATACCCTAAGATTCTGTATTCAATGAACTCAGATCTGTTTCTAATCCCCTTTAACTGTCAAGGTTATACAAGCATCTAGGCATGTGTACATAGGACACAACCACCTGATTCACCTAAGTGTGACTTGGTTACTCTAAATCTGTGATGCTATACCTATTTGCACCACTTGATGACTAAGCCAAAAAGGCTCAGATCTCTTGTCCTAATTCCATCTGGATGTGCAGACATCCTTAACTCTCCTTTAACTATTCTCCAATTAACAACTCATTACTGAGCCAGATGGGTCTGCATTGGCTGTTAACTCCTGTCTGCTGGAAAGGCTCTTTTGCATCAAATATGCCATAGTAATACATCTATGAATTTCATGTCTTTGTCAGAGTGTGATTGGCATGTAGAGAAATTACTATAAAATATATTCTGAAGGAATATATTTCTTCCCTCACTTTTTATCTTGCCACATTCAAGATAATAAATTCTGAACATTATCCTAGAGTATTTTGGACTTGTTTATAAAAAAGTTACACAAAAATGACATCTAGATTTTGAAGTCAAGCATTTCAAAATTACAAAACATGGAGATCAGGATCAGTTTTGTAATTTGATTTCAGTTTCTGTTTGTTGGCATTTTGATGTCATCTTTGACTACGTGCATACTACTTTTTGTTGGTTTTTTTTTCCCTCCAAGTGGTATGGTTCTTGACTCAGTGCAGGCAGGGGCCACTCTATGCTGTGACAGAGCTGAAACCATCCTCAACCTCATCCCTGCTACCTTCCCTTCCACTCCAGCCTCCTCTGTGTCCTTGCCTTCCCAGTACAATCCTGCCAGCCTCATAAGTATGACTTCCTTTCCTGCCAGGATTACTTTGCTCCTTCGTGCATTTATCATCACAAGATATACATGATATAGTTTGAACCTGAACACAGACCTGTGCTTAACCCCAAATTTTCTCTAAATCTAACAGCAACAAGAGGCATACCTGTGCTTAGGTGACCTCGTAAGTGCTCGACTATCGCAGAGGAGGTCTGGGTGTGTGCAGCTGAGCACAGTGACAGCCGTGGCTGCATGTGGTCTGCCTGGTCAGGCCCTCCAAACCTCCTCCTGCCAGCCATTGCCAGGGTGGCAGCGTGGCTGACTTTAAACCACCAAACTGGATGGAAGGTGTTACGCTCTAAATCTTGTGTCTGCTTCCTCCTCCTTGGTACTGACAGGGAGCACGGTGGGATGGAGCTCCTATGGGAGGAGCAAGGAGCCAGAGTGACCCTGGTCCATGCAGGGTCCTGCCCTCACCCTTTCACACCTGTGCACAGAGGGCAGAGCCAGGGAGTGGGGCCAGCGCCAGGGCTCATCTGGGACTCCCGCCAGGAGCCAGGGATGGAGGTGAGGTGTTGGCGTAGGCCTGTGTCCCACTGGGGCCAGGGCTGGGCACAGGCTACTGATGAGGCTGTGGCTCCTGGGCCTTGGGCAGAGGGGCCATAAGGATAGGGCAGGGTTGTCTGCACCCTCTGGGCCCTACCTGCTCCCAGGGAAGGGGTGAAAGCTGCCCCACAGCCCCCCAGTACC
>NW_010516925.1:48105-61827 GCF_000687285.1 Phaethon lepturus | reverse complement strand
CTGCCCCCAGCAATGCCAAGTATAACTACGCTTTACAGTATCATCTACATGTGTTTTACTTTTGATCCATTACCCTCAGGGACAAAGTAGACATTTCTCTGTATCTGTGTTGTGTGGATATGTTGCAAGCATGCATCTTTTGGGGATGCTACATATCCATGCAACGTAACACATGTGGATGGACCCGCAGACCCCACTATTCATGCTTTGTTTGCTCATTTATGTATATTGCTGAAGCAAAGATAAATACATTTTTGTAATTGTGACTTGGTGGATTTTTTAGGGCTTTTTATGGTTTGAGAAGTAGACTAAAGACAGATAGTTATTTGTTAAGAATATTTAACAGTATGAAATTAAACCAGCTATATTACACTTAAAGTGCAGCAGCTGACCATTGATTTTGGCAGTGAGCAAACCACAGCTAGTTCTTCCGCTAAACCATATACAGTAAAAGCACAGCAAAAGTGACAATGACTTCTGAAACTTAAAAGTGAAGGGTACATGAATGCGGTACATTCAATGAAAAGTTTCAGGTGATACCCACATGCTTTATTTAAGAATTAGAGAAGAGTATCAAGTCTCTATAGGCATATGAGGAAAGGTTGGTTTTGTTTTTTTTTTTTGGTGATAGTGTTCTTTTGGAGGACAGTTAGTTTGGTTAGATATGCATTGCTGTGTAGGAATGCAAAGAAGTTGCTAAATGAGAGGCATCAGAATAGATGTATCAGTGGAGTGTATGTGCTTTCTCCATATTTCTGGTATTTCTGTTAGCATACTGTGTTCAACGTCTCAGAAAAGAACCATTAAAATTGCTAGGCAAGTAGAATGATCACTGTTTATGAGGGAAGTTTCTGAATAAATATTTTAGCTGAGAGGTAGAAGAAATGATAGTATCTGCAAATATTAAAAGGACTTTAATATTGATACGTAAACCAATCGCTTCTTCAGTAAAAAAATCAAAGGGAATACCTTTATACAATAAACAATTAAAGAATGTAAAGAACGTAAAGAAAAACTGAAACAAAAAGCCAAAACCCCCAACAAACAAACAAAAAAACCCCACTATCAAAACTGGAATACGTCCTATGGAATGCACCTTTTTCTCTCTTTCAGTGAGCCTGACACTATCACTAAAGGCTGTGAACCTCCATCTTGTTCATCTTGTTCATTTCCATGCTGACTTTGAATCTCTAGCTCCCCATGGCAATTGGAACAAGAGCACTGATGAAGCCTCAGGTGGGTCTGCTGCCAAGATCAAGGACTGCTGAAGAGAAAGAGAACGAAATTGCACATTGGACTCTACAGACAGCTGCTCAGGATAAAGAAAGCGTCTACCAAGAGAAAAGAGAGACTATGGTAGCCAGCACAGGGCTGAAGCCGTCCCTGCATTTGGTTGCAAGCGATCAGATCCTTTCAGGTCCCATGCTGTATTGCCAGACCTGAGAATTAGGTTCTATTAGTCCCATGTTTAGTTTGAAAGGTTAATTATAATTTGATTGGACTGTTTAAGGACTAAATGGCTGATCTGACTGATGAATGAGGATGTATTTCTAAAATTAGCTAAGAAGAAATACCCAGGGAAAAAGTTCCTTAGTTACACATATATTAGAGTGATTAAAATTCTAGTCTGTGAAAGATGAAATCCTAGCATACTTAGATATGGTTTGTTTTTTTCTGACAGTATAGAAGGATTTTATCTGCCCTTCCCATTGTCCATGTAGAATATAAGCAATGAAATCTTTACAGGATACATGAGATGTGATCATTACCATATTAGATATGAGTATTAATTCTCTGAAATGTGATTTCAATAGCTATTTCCCATTTAAGTAACTGAGACTATAATGAAAGTATTCCAAATAAACTTCGTATTTTTAAATATCAACTTAGTATATGTTTCATTTACTGGCTCACTATTGAGAAGAAACTTTTTTAAAAAAAACAACTGTTTCAGTTATTTCAGTTACTTCCTCTGGCTTATATTTTCAGTAGTCCTATCAAAGGCAGCTGGAACCAGTGGAGAGTCTACTCTCTGTGTTCAGCATTTTTAGATAGAGAGAAAACCATTTGTTTGTTTACACTATGTAAAAAAATAAATGAGAACAAGGAAATATTTGTCACTGCAATCCTCTGTATTTACTTTCCTTTATAGTGTGCTGAAGTTAACAGCAGCACTGATATTTAAAATATTTTCTCTAAGGATGCCAAAGAACTATGTGCATTAAATAGACATGATACAAATTTAACAAGCATGGCAGTGGTAGAAAGGGCCTATGTCCATTCTGTGTTTCTGAAGTTTAATAAATAATAAACAAGATTCAAATCTAACTTACTTACAAATCTAACTCTACTGAGATGGGAAGAGAAAACAAGCCTAAATGCACATGCACAGAATTAAGCATGAAGCTATTGCCAGCTATTGATCCATTAGTGTTAGCCTTTGTAATTAAGCAAGTATTAATTTAATACTTCAATAATTTCACCATCTGCTGCTATCCCGTCTCTTATGTCATCTTCCGCTGTTCTAATTTCCTCCCTGTTTAATTCTTTGCTTTGATAATAATGAAAAATCTTTTGAGTTACAGTTTCCGTTTCTATCTATAACAATTCACATTCTTCCTTCTACTTATTTCATATACCCTTTGATTATGTTCTTAGGCAACTTCTAAATCTTAATCATGTTTACTTTCTGGTTTAAAGTTGACATTAAATGCTTTTTTCAGATCTATTTCTTGTTTTTATAAGTTATAAATGTGAGTAAGTGCTCAGCTAAAATTTCTACTTTTAGAAATTTTCTACTGTTTACTGTTTAAAATTTACTTTTCTACTGTTTTTAATAAAAAATTAGGTTCATGAAGCTATGATTTCAGTGGAAAAGCAGTGACTGGCACATTTTTACGATTAAAAATATTTTATTGCTACCCTTGCTATTCCTACCTCTAAATTCTTTAAATGATCTCACTTGACAAGACACAATTTTGTAAAATGTAGTATTAGAGAGGTAGTAAAGTTCTTCTGGTCACTTGTGAGAGATGCTTGGAAGAAAAGGAATACAAGAGCAGTGATTTTTTCTCTTTGGGCTTAGACACTGTTTACAACCTTGGCTCTCCAGATTTTCTTAGCACACTGGGTAGTACAGATACATTAATTGTTTTGAACTACTTGACGTACTAACATTATAGAATGAGACTACTTATTTACTATGACTTTGTTTTTTCATATTTTGTCTCTGGGTAAAATATTTCAGAATGCTTTGTGTATACTTTGACACTTGTGTTCACAGCAATTATCCCTTGGCTCACTGAACTTGTGATGTTAGTTTTTTCTTCATTTTCCTGCCTTTTACATGGCAAGCACACCTCTCATCCACACAGGATGGAAACCAGATTTATATAGATTTATGATTCTTGATTCTAACTCAAGCTCTGATTGAAACTTTTCTAATTATTGGCATATTTATAAATGTACTTATCCTTCTGTGTTCTCTGTCTCTAATAAGAGACTTGCACTTGTCAGAGCATTCAGAAGGAACACCTAAAGGGTTCCCTTCCTCTGCTGGACTACCTGTTCTCATAAAACATAGAGGAAATAAGTTATGTCCAAGATTCCTAGCCCTCAGACCTATCTGAAAGAAACTGATCAAAAAGCTACGAGGAGGATAAGCAGGATAGTGGGGGGAGACACAGACAGTGTGACCACATGCATTTTATTCCCTAAAAATATAAAAAAGAAAAGCAGTGAGAGAAGGAAAAACCTACACATCTGATATCTCAATTACGTGTTTTGATTATAGTACATTGAACGAAGTTCAGTATGAATGAAGTAATAAATCTTCGTAGACTGTATATCAGATATTTTCAAATTTTTCATTTTTTAAGGTAACTACTATACTACTGACAGAAATTGCATCTTTTTGTAATTTTTATTTTCCAGAAGTCCAGACAAAGAATACATTTTGAACAACTTTTGTTCATCTATAAATGCAGAATTGTTTCCGAAATGTTCTGTTCCATTTGCAAAGATAAGAAACTTAATCAGACACTAGAAACAGAGAATAAGCTAGATGTTTATAAGCAAGCAATCATTATGACATGTTTTAGCTTTTGAAATATCTTCTGACTAGTGTTCTTGGTAAATATGGCTGAAAAATAATTCATTACATTGTGATAAATTAAATGACCATTGCTTTTCTCAGAAAGACAGGTTACTTATAGAGCAGTCACAAGTCTGGCATATGAGATTACTATAAATTGTAGTTTCTATTACAGTAGTCAGTAGCCAACAGAACTATTAATAGCTATAAATCATCCAACACAGCTACCGATATCTACTAATTGGAACAGTCATTTTTTCTTACAGCTCCTGTTTTTGAAACCACATTATACTGCTCTAAGTCAAAGTTCGAAGTAGTATTTTACATAAAATGGTTCTGAAAGATGAGTACAGCTATATTAATGAACTGACCTTTCTGTTTTTACTCTTCACCATGGCTGCAGGACTGGTTATACTTCTGTCTTCTTTTTTTATCTCCCTGAGTGCAGAACAACTCATGTTCAAACTATTGTTCCAACTTATACAAGGACTTGGATGCCATTCTCCAGGCCACTCTCCATGCACAAAATTCTTTACTTTATCTGATTAAGCTTTAGCTACATTACTTCTCTATCAGGAAAAAGTGTTTAATGGAAATGCTTTTTAACACATAATAATCATAGCATGCAGTTAATTTTGATTTAACAATCAGGAAATACTATTTTCAGTTAAAAACAGGTTCAAAATAATTTATAAGCATGCTAGGTTTCTTCAAGTAATTTTCTCATGAAAAAAGATTTTGCTGTTTTCCTCTCACACCTTGGCAGAGAAAACTTACGTTTTTAGGATCTAGGGAGCTTAAAATATAAGTTAGCCTATTTTGGCTAGAGATTATTTTATCTCTCCAAAAGTCCCATTTCTCAATGGTCTTATTAAGCTTAACCAAGTAGAAATTTGTCTTCTGTTTCAGACTGCCTTGAGAACCCTTGAGAAAATGCTTCGGTGAGAAACTCACTCGATCTGACTTATCAGGTTCAAACTGGTCTGAGACTGAGCTTGCCAGCTGGGACAGCATGCTGGAGTTTGCATCCTTCCCGTCAATCAGCTTAAGCTGCAACAGAACACCCCTTAAACTGAGCTTCTGCAGCCTCACCCTTCCTCTTTGACTTTGGCGTGTGTTCTTGTCCCTCTTACCTTCTGCTGTGTGATGGTTTTGTTATCATCTACAATGCGCCTACAACATGTCCTTCAGTAAAGCTCTTTTATACAAACTGGTAAGATTTGGAGTGAGATTTCACATTTCTATAATGAACAATCTTTACTTATGAAAGGAGAATTTCCAAGAAGAATTGCTTACTTTGGTTTCAGATGTGTCTGGAATGCCCCTGCAGTACCTAAATACCACTAAGGCTAGCAGTTTTCATTCCTGTATCTTTGCCCCCTTCTCTACTAAGAAAAGGAAGGAGAAATAAGGTCACTGATAGTTATCATGTTTAGGACAGTATGCTAGCCTTCCTGTTTTATCCATTCTTCCTCTACCTCGAGTTTGTCTAAGCTCCACTGATACATTTTAAGGTAAAAATAACCTCCATAAAACCCAATAACATAGTGTGCTTCTATGTATAGAATAACTATAATGCTACCCTTTTGTTACAGCTGCAAGGGCAAATTAGTGACACATGTAAAACTGAAAAAATGACCTTTTCAACATCAGCCAGGATGTGCACTCTCGTAAAGCCTGAGTGCTGAGTGCCCTTTTGCCACCGCTGTTAAGGGTGTATTTAGACTGCCAGGTAAGGTAAGAAACACCAAGGCCATTTCATTGAGCTCCACCTATCAAAAGATCTTCTAGTACCTGAGTTAGCTTGTTTATCGTTGGCTTGGGGTTCTTCACCTTGTTACAGAGCCAGCACTGTAGGCAAATCCCTAGTCTCAACTTCTGGGAAGCATATCATCATCTTGGCATCTGTTTTTATAATAACCTCCTTTTTTACTTTTTTTTTGTTAAGAACATTAGCAAATACATCTTTCGATATATAATCCACTATTATATTCCACTGACTGCTTTCTGGGAACCTCAAGTGCGTCACTTTACATGTACAGTATAATTTGGTAATTTACTTCAATAAGAACATTCAGTAAAATATTCATGAAACTGGCCTCTTGTTAAGATATACCATCCGTTTACTTAAAGGTAGAGCTGCAGCACTCACAGGTATAATCCATTAGGCAAGCTAATTGACATTTTGACCAATCGATTTTTCACGACCTCTCCCCATGAATCTTGACAGAGGCTACTGGTCAAAATATCAATTCTCACACCTACTGGGTGACAACTACAAGTAAATTAAATGTATTTTTAATACAACACTCCAAGTGACCCTGTCTCAATGAGTAGACACTGCCATGAATATTTATTTAGTACTGCCTTTAATGGAACCTAATACTGAGGGGACACTTACATTACAAAGAAGTCAAGCCCTATTAATTATCCAAAACCACTACTTAAAATAGATTGTTGGAAAAAATAATTTTTCGTACAGTATACCAGATTTTTATATACTACCTGAAGATTTATTGCTATTAGTAGAATGAACCATGCTAATTTTTGTGGTACAAATATAAATTACAGGTATGGCAAATTTCTTATTTGAAATTAAATCTTGATTCAGCAAACTCTTCCTCCTGTGCTTATTTTTATGAATGCAGCCTCTGAAATGTCATGTATGAAAATAGGATAATGTCTGTATAGGTGTATAATGGATTGGGGACTTGAATTGGAAGGTACAAAATCTTATTGATATACCTTGCCTGCACTTTCCTAGGTACTATAGAACAATCCATATATTCAATTAGAGAGACAGTCAGCAACATCTAATAGAGTAGATAATCTTAAAAAATCAATTCTCTTAGTCTGAACTTGTTATAGTACCTGGTTTTCTTTGCCAAGAATAGGAAGATATCATTTTTTCTCCACGCATCTGTGAAAGAGATTGCTGAAATTGTAATGGCATCTTTTCGTTATTGCTACACATGCCTTCTGTGCCCAATCACTCCCTTCATCAAAAGATTGTAGGGAATTTGGATATTTCTCCAGGGAATATTCTACAGGAAACTGTTGAGTTAAATAGAAAACTAAAGATTAACTAAAGATTTCTTCCCATAAAGCTTTTTAAAGGTGTGGATAGAAGTAAAAGCAAGTATAAAAAATAGTCTTTCTTAATCCTAAAATATGGTGGGTTGTGCAGTTCTTCAACACTCAGCATCATCTTTCATTTGAAATTATGCAGAAAATACGAAGTTTCTTGAATTTATACTGCCTACTGAAATATTACTACTATTAGTTCTTGCTTTATCAAGACTATCAGAATGTGTCTTTCTACATGGCATTTGATTTCCTCAATTACAATATCTTTACAGCATTCCCACTGCCGATTTATTTCGTGTCTATTTAGATGAGATAATGAGTGTGTGTGTGTGGCATGGTTGTTCAAGAAGAGTTTACTTTCCAGAAACAGAAAGAATAAATATGTATGTTATATGCATGGAACAAAACCTTTTTCTGTGTTCAGTTACATGGACCATCAACTACTGAACTACTAATACTACTCCATGTTAAGAACACAACATTTTTAATTTTGATCTCATTTAATTAAGGAACCCTTAAAAAAACATGAAGAGATCAGCAACTTGAATTTCACTTACATAATGATATTCTCAAGCATGTGGTAGGAGCATATGTTGGAAACACTGCAGCTCCGTTTCCCATGTTACTAAGTGGGAAGCGAAAAAGGGGATGCAGCTCTGAAGGAAGAGGACTCAGAAGTTAGAAAAGGGGGAAAAGGAAAAAAAAACCTGCATTTCATTAATAAATAGGGAAGAAAGAGCATGCTGGGATGCAACAGAAAGGGTTTGAGACCTGTAGAGAGAAGAGATAAGAGAAAAATAGACATATTTGAAGGAAAAATATGAACTCCAGCTGATTATAAAAGTAATGGAATGATCTAATAGGATCTGTCTAAAAAGCAACATTTTTTCAGGAAGACAGGAACAAAAAAAAAAATTGATCGAGTTATTTATGTTTTCCAAAGCTGATACAGGTTTTAGGTGTCTTTCAAAATTTGGAGGTCGGGAGGGAAGGGATTTGCACTATTTTCCAGTGTCCTGGGGTTTTGAAAAGAAACTATAGTTGAGTCCTGAGGAAAAAAGTCTTAAATCTTTACAAAATAAAATATAAGTTAATAATTTGCATGGAGAAATGCAGTCCTAGAAATCTCGATAGCATCTTTGCCAAAGAGAATGCCAAGAAGACGGTGCTCTGACAGTCTTTTTGAAAACAAGCTGGGTGCTAATTTACTTGCACACACCAGGTGCAAAACACAGCTGTCAGATGGAAGTGGTGAAAGAACAATTTTTGCCTGGCTGCTCTGTGGCTTTCAAAACTACCCACTCAATGGAGAATACTGATTATAAAGCATGTCTTTGGGTCAGCCACTGCAATTGAAAGGATGTTCCAGTCTTTGCATTGCATTACACTGAAGATCCGGAGACAGATTTATATGTGTTTGAAGCCATCTATGGATCCTTCTCTCCTGTTCACATTAGCAAATTATTTTGGCAATGCACTATATTCAGTATTTCACAACTAGACTTGACAGGAAAAGAACTTTTATGTTCATAAGCTGCAAAAATCCTTAGATTTACAAGTCACTGCTGACTTAAATTCAGCTGTAATACTTTTGAAGATACAATGAATATTTGCAAAGATGTCTTGACAAAAAAGGTTAAGGCATACATTCCTTCTTTTTGTACACAGCAGCAGTAAACTTTAACTAATTTAAAATTAAGAAGAACATTTCCCATTCTCATGTTAATGCTAAAATATATTAAACAGACATATCCAAAAAGAGGCAGTCTACTCAAAGGCTGAATTTTATTTAAGAAGTGGGACATAACACAAAAGAATTTTCAGAAGTATCTTCAGAATCAGTCTCAGAACTGTCTCAGAACAGAACAGTTTTGTTCAGTCCACTACCTACAAACAACATGCAGAGTTCAACACAGATCCAATACTTTGGTTTTATTAGTAGAAAATTTAAAAAAAAAGTAAAATTTTGTCTTGTCCTATAAAGAATCCCATTTTATATGATCCTTTTTCAACAACAACAAAAAAAAGATGGAAAATTTCTGTTAACAAATTCAGTTTGGGGTATCATATTTCAAAGAGAAATGCTGCTTGTGATAGAAAAAAAAAGGGTTTTGTGTTTTTATAAAGAGCAAATTGTTTGATTAGTTTCAGCTGAAGTATAGCTGTTTCCAAAGTTTTCATAGCTTTTCAGATAATTTTCAAAAAATTGAAATTAATTTAAAAACAAAAAAAATTTAGGAGAACTATTTTTCAATACACCTGTATCCCAAAGACATTTTGGCTAAAGTAGTTAGTCCTTTCCAAGCTTAATGAAATATAGCATACACTTTCTCGATTTGTGAGGCTTTTAACTGTTCCATTTTCCCATTTACTGCTGATATTTCATGGTGTTCCTCACCTCTTATTGCTGAGACTCTGACACCATTAAGTTTCAAATGATGTCTAAGTTCTCCTTGAACAGTATTACTGAGATAAATCTCTATCCAGCACTGCTATTACCAGCTGGCTCAAATGGAGATACTCTAAAGTATCCCAAAGAGCGAAGTATCAACAAAGGACAGTCCAAAGTACTTTTTTACTCAACTTCTGTCTTTTGAGTGAGGAAAGATCTGCCACTTACCAAATGAGTATATAAGTCAAATTATTAGAACTGGATTATGAGGCAAATAGGGTTCTAGCAATAAAAGTATTAAAGAAAAACCGTATATGAAACTATATAATTAAGACAAAAGGCTCCACACCTTTCATGGCATCTGACTTTGCATTTACATAGGACCTTTTTAAATTTTTTTGTTAGGTATTAGCTTAAAAAGTATGCACTACAGTTCCCAAATAATCCTAAAATGTGTATTGTTTTTGCTATCTTTTACAACAGTCAAAAACATACACCATCAAAGTGACAGTTCAAATGGTGAAACTTTCAGAGTTTTTTTCACAAGCTATCCCTATCTATCCACTTTTAAAAGAAATTTACATCTAAAAAGAATGAAGTTGAAAAACAATATGACTCATATTAAGATAGGAAAATAGAACCAGAATTAGAGCATTAAATAGCAGAACAGGGTGATGTCTGTGGAAGTACGTATGAAGTCCAACATTAACATTACATTAGTTCATCATGACTAACTTTGTTCCACTAGACTCTAGAAAGTAATCATACTCTAAGAGTGAAACATCACTTTTAACATTCATGAGACTTTAAAATACACATTGAGCTTCTGATTACAGAGTTCGAGATTCCACTCTGTTAAGTGCCGCAGAATAACCACTTGTTCTCATCAGTTCAGAGTGTAGGTGGATGCCTATGTTTTGGATGCTGGATCAAGTGGGCATCAGGTATATCAGCCTGAAAAAAACCAACTCCTGCCACTTAATTGCCCAGCCCTCAGTTTCTGACTGTGTCCTGTAGAAGAATTAAGCTCAGGGGCGTTGTAATCACTATTGTGGTCAACAGCGTGACCTAGTAGCACTTGCCTAAACGATTTCAAAACTGTTCTGTGATCCAAAGATTGTGTCACATTTTTTAGGGGACTTTGTTTCCCTGCTCAAAATTTCAAAGAAGAGGCAGTGACATAAATGTATAGAAATAGACATGTTCTTTTGGACTAACCATTGATTAAAACTGTCATTTACAAATACAATGTTTCAGATATGAGAAGAAAATGTTAGTTAACAGATGCGCTAGCCAGTGGAGAGGCTAGGCATACTTGTGGACCTGTGGCATTAGATGGGAGAACAAGACATTGAATGTATCTGTCATTCACAGTAAAATGCACATAGATGAAAATCTGCCAAGAGACGAGGACTGTAGACGTCAGTTAACTCTGCGGACACGTCAAGTCAGTTGTGTATTAATGAATCTAAATTAGTCATGAGACGTTGTCTTCCCTTTTACTTTTTTCACTTTCGTTTTATGACAATGCTGTTACACAGTTGCTTGTAGGATATTTTAGACGCTGTTCTTTCATTGTGCGATGCAATGAAGCCACACTTCATGATGAAATCTTCCACATGCTCCTGTACTAGAATGGCTGGAATTTATAACCTCAACACATAGGTGTTACAGTAAAAGGATTATTTCATTAGAATTATACATGTCTAATTAGGAATGCAAGATTAAAGTATACAAGTGACACTAATTTCCTTTAAAACAAATAGGTCATCTTCTCTCAACTGAACTGAAAGGAAGTTTTTTACAAATTTGTTGCTTTGGAAGAATGTCTTTCTTTTCCTAAACTTTTCATATAGTGGACATTATTTTAGGGCTTTGAAAATGTCAGGACGTTTGGAGAAAAGTTTGCCATAATAATTAGAGTTTTTAAAATTCAAAAGTTAGATTTAATTTAGGCTTAAAATTAAAAATTTAGGCCAATTTTCAGTCTTTAATACAGTATTTCTGAAATATCACCAAATATTTTTCAGATTGACAGCAAACAGCAGGTTTCATGATGGTGGAGAGTGAAACTTTTCAGAAGAATTCCTGGTATAGGAAAACTTTTGCCTTTTTACAAAGAAGGCAAAATATTCTTCTGAATATATTCTTCTGAATATAATATTCTTCATCATTTCCATATTAAAAAAAGCATCTGAGAACATTTTTTAAGAATCAAATATTTTCTTTTTTAGTACACCCAAAGCATATGAATAGTAGCCCCCATTGGTATTTGTGTAAATAAATCAATAATCAAATATAATGATTTTAAAGTTTCCTCTTCATTAGATTTAATGATTCCTTGCTTTATTAGCATTTTCCATGAAAGTACAGTGAAGGCTGTCAAAAATGTATTTTCTGAGAGATCCTAAATATTATTTTTATGAAATTTTCATCATAATGAACGCTTAATAAATATTCCAAATAGACTTATAACATATACCTCTTTTGTTCTAGAAGACCAGTATAGCTCTGTAGCCAAAAATGCATTTAAATGACAAAATTAATGATTATGTCTGAATGTTTAAAGAGACTTTCAGAAAAATTTACTTTAAAAAAAGGCAAGCACTTACTGCTTTAATAAGAATAAAGATTTTAAATATGGTATGACAACTTTTAGAAAGTAAACTTGTCATTTACTTTGAAGATGCGTGGACGCTAAACACTGTAGATAGAAGTCCATTTTATGATTTTGCGCAAGCATTCTTTTCAAATACGGAGTTTTTTTAGTGTCCTAACTTTTTTCACATTATAGCCTGAGATTCCTTTGTTCTGGAACTCTTCTTCTAAATAGAACTTGCCTACTTTTAATGTATATTCTATTCCTATTGAGTGACAGCTCTGGAAATAGAGTGCACATAGAAACACCCACACTGAGGCATATTGAAAAAAGCTCTGAAACAACAACAAAACATATAGCAAGAAAGGTCCCAAACTTTTCCATATAATTGGAAGAGGTTATAAAGACCTATAGTGAGAAATAATCATCATTACTGTAAATTGGGAGCAAGTTATCTGTCCAGGATCACAGGCAAGGTTTGTCTAGAGCCAGAAGTTTAAAAGCCTGATCTTCTGGAGCCTGACTTCCATAATTAATCACCTTTGTCCCTGCAGGGAAAAGCAAATCACAAAAAGACTACATGATTTGCCCAGACCTATGACCTAGAAGGCAGACTAGCAAAAAGCTTGAGACAGATTAAGTTTTTTAAGCCCTGACATGACTCTGCCTGTCTTACAGTACTTGGAGAGGAAGCGGGGCTCTCAGATGAAGCAGAACAATACAATAGTCCTGCACAGCACATTCTGCAGCATCTAAACATCTGAAGTGATTAGAACAGGAGTTTCTAATTCTTGAAAAACTGATCTGTAAGGACTGATTTTTTTGTGTGTTTAGCACCCAGTGAAGATCTTTGTTCATTCCTAAAGTTATAGTGGTGTTTCAATCAAGCCTTGAGTCTTTCTTTCATGTTGGAAGCATTATTCTAGTCCTTCTCTACCCACCTTTCATCTTGCTCTTTCTGACCTTTCTCAGCATATTATGCAAGTCACACAGCCTTTGTAGATCTAACATTAAATCACTCTGGTAAGACAGGCTGGTAATTAACTTATTTCAAAAGACACCATGGCATACAGTAGCATACATGATTTGTTTGAAGTGACACAGGAAACCTCAAGGCCAAGACATGAACTGACATTTTCTGAGTAACCAAAGAAAAGCTTATGTGAAAGATGGTCTTCTCACAAAAAAAAAAAAAAACCTCAAACTTGAGCAACCTTAATAAAAGCCTTTATGCAATACATATAAAATATTTTAAAAATTTTAAAAAAGAAAATGTAAAGAAACTAGGAGAAGGCAAGAACTCTGTTCCTGGATTTTAGGAGTTAAATATCTGGAGACAAATTCAGGGAGATTTAAGTCTACAAGATTTAACATAGTATTTCGGCATCTAATTCATAAAAGATTTTTTTTTCAGTTTCTGTATTAAATTTCATCTAAAAAACATTCTTCTCTCATCTTGCAGTCAATGGAAACTCAACAGATCAGCAGTTCCTCACAAGATATAAATGCCTGGACCAAAGGAACATTTTCTTTCATTTCATGTTTTCCCTA
>NW_010516925.1:34287-48036 GCF_000687285.1 Phaethon lepturus | reverse complement strand
TTTTCTAGCAACTTTGAAGAGAAAAAAAAAAAAAAAAAAAAAAATTAAAATAAAATAAAAATAAAACAAAACAAATGTCAATTCTATGAAGCATTTAAAACACATTAAAATAAAGCAAGTACAGTGTTCTTAGAAGAAATCTCTGTTTCTCTCTTGTTTTTTTTTATAGGCACTGAAGTAAATTGATGTTGGGCATTGAAATTCTGTTGCGGTACATTAGTACCATCTAAACACATAGGTTCTTGAAAGCAGTTGCCAGGCCTTCATTGTGGTAGATGTTAAAAAAGTAGAAGAGCAAGATAAACTCTGCCTCCAGACATTTAGAGTCTAATTATCTCTGTAATCTATGTTAGTCTCAAGGCAGCCACAGATTCACTGGGGATCAGACTGAGTTTCTCTCTGTTCTTTCCCTGCACTGCCCAATGCATTATCATATCATAGAATCATAGAATCATTAAGGTTGGAAAAGACCTTTAAGATCAGGTCCAACCGTCAGCCCAACACCACCATTTAACCAGGTCCTGAAGTGCCACATCTACATGTTTTTTGAATACCTCCAGTGATATTGACTCCACCACCTCCCTGGGCAGCCTGCTCCAATGCTTGACCACTCTCTCAGTAAAGACATTTTTCCAAATATCTAATCTAAAACACACCTGGGACAACTTGATGCCATTTCTTCTCGTCCTATGCCTAGTTACCTGGGAGAAGAGACCAACCCCCACCTCACCACAACCCCCTTTCAGGTAGTTGTAGAGAGCGATAAGGTCTCCCCTCAGCCTCCTCCTCTCCAGACTAAACAACCCCAGTTCCCTCAGCTGCTCCTCATAAGACTTGTTCTCTAGACCCCTCACCAGCTTCATTGCCCTTCTCTGGACACACTCCAGCAACTCAAGGTCCCTCTTGTAGTGAGGGGTGGAAAACTGAACACAGTATTTGAGGCGCAGCCTCACCAGTGCCGAGTACAGGGGCACAATCACTTCCCTGCTCCTGCTGGCCACACTATTTCTGATACAGGCCAGGATGCTGTTGGCCTTCTTGGCCACCTGGACACACTGCCGGCTCATAGTCAGCCGGCTGTCAACCAGCACCCCCAGGTCCTTTTCTGCCGGGCAGCTCTCCAGCCACTCCTCCCCAAGCCTGTAGCGTTGCATGGGGTTGTTGTGACCCAAGTGCGGGAGCTGGCACTTGGCCTTGTTAAACCTCATATAATTGACATCAACCCATCGATCCAGCTTGTCCAGATCCTTCTGCAGAGCCTTCCTGCCCTTGAGCAGATCAACATTTCGGCCCAACTTGGTGTCATCTGCATTATGTTAGAGATCATGTAACAGCTTTGTGGCTGTTTTGTCTTTTTCTCCATATGGTTTGGGTCCAGTGCCTCCAGTCCAGCTAATTGCAACATCAACCCCTATAGTACAGAAAATAGCTTAAATTTGTTTGGAACTGTGTACATATTTACTGATGAAGAGCACCTTTCCCTTTTTTTATGCAAAAAATACAAATCCCAGTAAAATATCATGACTGCTCTTCTTTTCTGGATGTTATCCACCTCCGCTATTTTCAGGGAGCTGTGTGATGGCTAAGATGATGACTGCCTGAGGTAGGACTGTGCAAACACTTTCCACATCAATTGTGTTTTACAGCCTGCTTTTATTCGAGGGAGCGATAGATGTGAAGGAATAAGCTCTGCACAGAGAGAACATTGCCAGAATTACTTACTTTGTCGTCTCTGAAATTATGGTATTTATACACTCAGGCGCAACTCTAGATAACACACATACATTCTACTGGAAAACCTCCACGCTTCTTGCAGAACAAAAAGAAAAAACAAAGATGGATTGAAACACAAAGCGATCTCCTTTTGCCTGTAGAGACAGTATCCACATCTTTTCAAGGGAGACTAAAAACCAATTGCAGTCAGACTGCAATGGAGAAGTGCCTTAGAGCATACGCAAACACAAAGGTCTTATAGATCATATCCTAAGCTACTTTTTAAAATGTAATAGGGCAGAAAGATTTCTGCTTCATGTTAAAAAGTACTTAGCCACAGCAATTTTGTTATATGTGAAAAGGACCATCAACAAAAATAAAAACACAGATGAAGAACGAAGGCAATATGATTGAGAAAATATTTAAGCTATTCAACAAATGTAGATTCCCTTTCTTTTAAAGCCTTCAAAGAGGGGCATTTCTAGGCATTATGCCTTCAACTGAAATTCAACTTGCTGTTGGAAAAGTAAACAAACAAACAAAACCCAACAACAACAACAAACGCAAAACTACCCAAATAATCAAAAGCTTTGTGTTTGCATGAGAGGAAGACATTAAAAGCTGAACAATAATGAAGCTATTTAAAAACTTTTCTATAAACTGAACTACCCAGTTTTATTCTTTAAAATTTCAGAAAGCTGGAAAAAGGTCAAGTCAAACTACTTGGAAAACCTGTATAGAAGCAGTTGCATGTATACAACAGGTGATGGTAATACAAAGCCTAATTACAGCATTGAATAAGTAGCAAATATGTGCTCCTTCCTCAAGACTCTTCCACTTCCCCAATCTCAAGAGCAAGAATGGGGACTTCTGGTTTCTGGTTCAGAGCTACTTGTATGCCAGCAAGCTGGTGTGCTGAATTGCACCTCAAGAACAGAACTAGAAAGGTGTTAAGGTGCCCTGCCTTTCACAGGAATTTTATAGTCTAATGATCTTCCAGCTTGGATGAACACTGCATCTCTGAGACAAACTTTTTTACAAAGGAGACACAATTAGTCTTGGCAATTAAGATCAGCTGTATTGCTTTCCTGTAGGTGACATTCTTGTCATAACAAATCATGATATAATAGACCAATTTTACTCAGTAACTATTGAGATAGCTCTGATAATTTTTGTCCATTGCAGGTCCAAAAAACTTTGAAAAATTAAGATGCGAGCTGATAAAATAATTGTTAATCTAAGTGTAGAATTTAATTTTTCTCTTGAATAGTGAAATTAAACAATGTTCTAGATTTTGATGCGTAGACATTCCCATGTTTCTTTACAAATTAATGTTTTTCAAGTAGGTGACTAACTACATGAGATTCTCATCTAAAAAGTTACACTTTGAGGCTACCATGAAGTGAAACTTGTATACTGAGATGCTCTGTACTTCCTCTGTTTCTTGAATTATCTGCATTTGATGACACAACAATGCTGAGTGGGAGTCCTGCCTTCCAAGAAATTCCCTGAAAAATAACCAAGGATAACTTTTTTATGGTTTTAAAGTCCTGCAAGTGGCACACTGAGAACTGCAACTGCTACAGATGTCAGGTCTCTAATATCATCTGGGGTGACTCATGGCTTTAAAAATACCATTCCCTACCACCAAAGTACCAAAACACTTAACGGTTTACCCAGGACCCTTTGGAGTTGATGGAAACATCCAAAGTAGTGTCAACCAGTGGAAGATTCCATTGATTCACTGTAAAACATTTCAAAGTGTTCTAGAGAGATTCAACAGAGAACAGCTTTAAAAGCATACTTCTGATAATTTATGTTTCCAATTCACTCTGAAAAATCCCACTATCTAAGGAAAAAAAATGCCCCAAGAAGAACTAAATGAAACGAGTAAGAGTGTTCTTAGGAGGCTCCTTATCTTTTCATGAAAATGAAGTACTTGACTGAATTCTTTATATGATGGGTATGAATTGTGGAAAAGAAGATTGCAATATAAACATTTCGCAGTTAAATTGAATGAGAAATAACCTGGATACAACCACATCTTAGTTGGCTCAGGCCACAACAGATTCCACAACGTTAATAATACTAGACTTTGCAGATGGAGAGTTTGCCATGTATGTGTTGATTGATGGCTGTGAACTCATTCCAAGCTCAGAGGACAAAAAAAAAAAAAAAGGGGGGGGATAAAAACCCTGCGTAACATCATGCAGTTGGCAACTGTGCAGATCAATCAAACCTCATTGCTCATCAGACAATGATAGGAACTGATGTTGTATTTGAAGGTTCACAGGCATCAGCTCTAATAATAGCACAGTTAAGTGTAAGAGCATTAGCCAGCAAACTATGCTGCTGCCTGTTTTGTAGTTTCTGGAGACATAAAATGCTCTATGTTCCACAGGGCAAAGGACAGATGGGTTCTGGGATGTTGCAGGCTATACATAGTGGAACTGACATGCTTCAACGCTCAAGTAATTTTCCCTTTGACAATTGTGTTTAGGCAAAAACAAAAATTTAACAAAAAAAACTAGACCACCAGGAAAAAAAAAAGGAAAAAGAAATTAAATATGTGGCTGAAGAATTGTTCCAAATAGAGTAAAAATTATCAGGGCAAGAATTCCAGCTGGTGAAAAACATTCAAATACAGGGTAATATATGACCTAAATAATTGTTGTAATTTCAAGAGACCAGTATTTCAGCATAAGAATTGAGTTTGATGTTGTCAAGATTTATAGGATGCATGAAAAAAAGTTTCTAATTTACGAGGTGAATATCCCTAAAGAGGCTTAAATAGCTTTTGAAATGTGTCGTTATTATTTTTCTGTATCATTATTTGTTACTCTTATAGCACCTCACCATCTGCCAGAAGGCTTGTAGGCACGTAATAAACCAAAAGAAGTGAGGCTGACTAGTACCCTTGTTGACAGGTTCAGCAATAATGCAATACAATGAAGGAATTAAGATACTGAACTATAATTCTATTCTTTTAATTAGCGGAATACCAAAAGCACACCTTTATCAGGAATGAGAACAGTTTTAAGAAATTAATCCCATACAAGAGTTTTCCTCTTACAAAGCAGAAGAAATAAAAAAAAAATGTATTACATCACTCTCTAACTACCTGAAAGGGGGTTGTGGTGAGGTGGGTGTTGGTCTCTTCTCCCAAGTAACTAGTGACAGGACGAGAGGAAACGGCCTCAAGTTGCGCCAGGGGAGGTTTAGATTGGATATTAGGAAAAATTTCTTCACCGAGAGGGTGGTCAAGCACTGGAACAGGCTGCCCAGGGAGGTGGTGGAGTCACCATCTCTGGATGTGGTCAAAAAACATGTGGATATTGCACTTCAGGACACGGTTTAGGGGACATGGTGGCGCTGGATTAATGGTTGGACTTGATGATCTTGAAGGTCCTTTCCAACCTTAGTGATTCTGTGATTCTGTGATTCCATTATACATTTGTAACAGTGCAGTAAGAAAGATTCTCTATTATATAGAAGTTACTTAAGCCAAAGGAATATTACTCTTATTGTCAACTCTGTATTCTTGAGATCTTTTAAAGCATTATACAGTTATATAGGCTGTGTTAAAAGCTGGACAGCAAAGAACTGGAAAATATCTTGGCTTGTAAACATTAGAGGTGCAGATGAAAACTGAAGTTGAAGCAGCAGAGCAGAGAAAGAGAGAGGCTTTTAAAAAAGCCAAAATTTTGTTAAGATTTTTGGTGAAAAATGTAACCTCTCAAAGACTGTTTATTACAATCAGAAGTCTTATTTTGCCTTCAAGGAAGTTTGCTTTTCCTAAAGAAAATTGTAGTAAGTTAGTTCAAATTAGTTTGATGGATGGTTAAACTATGTTTTCCTGCTTGTACATTGCAAACTTCTACACCCTATACCCATTCCTAAACGTCAATAAATTATTTGTTAAGGAAGGGCATGTAGGTTTGGTTTTCTGTTTGTAATAGCTAGATTTCAAAAATTGCCTTTAAAACATCACCGTCTAAAGCTTCCCTGAAATGTAGTTTATATTTGAAGTTCAGCTCTTGAACTTGTTCACGTATGAGATACATCCTTAGCTACATCCTTCAATAAGTGGAGGTGAAAAGACAGACACACACACACATCCACCCCCTTAGGTTTTCTCTGTTTGGGTTTGTTTGTTTGGTTTTTGATCTCTTAAGCAAGACACTAACTCATTTTCTTGCCAACACTACTTTGTGTTTGTGTTATATATTTTTTTTTTACGCTACTGACTTGGTTTGGTATAAACTCAGAATTATGCTTTATTGAACACTATTTGGTATACAACTGAAGGATAATTTTCAAAGTGACACGGAAATTCATTATACTTGATCCCAGTGGTACAAACAGACATGAGTTGTTCCACTGAATTCATTGATCCATTTATTAATTAAAGCATGTAAATACAACAAAAAATATGTTTTTTTTAAATCTTCACATATTCTAACAAAATGTTTGCCTGTAATGTACTTTTTACTTTTGCTAGAAGGCAGGCATTGGTTTCATAGACTGCCTTGCCAAGAAGGCTCCTTCACAGGCTTTTGAGCATAATGTTACCAGTATGATTAGTTTCTGGAGCTCCCTGAGTTTACAGTCTCTCTAGGGTTTCAGAGAGTTTAGCAGCTGATCTAGAAAACTGAAAGTCCTGGCAAGATAGCTGCATGATGTTGCTCTTGAGAATTAAAACTGATTGCACATGAAATATAGATTTCAAAAGTGTGAACACATACTTTGTGAACACTATCAAAAATACACGTGCATGTACATGGAAATGTATTTTTGAACTAGCACATAAGTTAAAATCAAAGTTAAAAAAAGCCATTGTACATACTGAAAATGTGTTGGTTTATTTCCATAGTTATTATTTAGTTGTAACTGTTTAAGGCTTTTTTTAATTTTTCTACTCCAGTAAGTGTACTTTGCTTTGCTTCATAAAAAGTAATGAAGCCTAGAAATATAAAACCTCATTATAGATATTTCCATTAAAAGTTTGCTGGGATGCTAGAAGAAAACATTCATTACTGTTTGTGGATTATGATGTCAATGGATCAGAGAGGTTTCACTGGATACACCTTAAAAAACACTACTCTTGCATCATTTACGCTGAGGAAAAAGATCAAGCTGTAACACTTCAAGAGAAAAAAAGTTAATACCAGCAAGGGAATATTTTTGGTTTACACTTTTCTTTTGAAATTCCCCATTATGTTTTGTTTCTGTGGAGTTGTTTTCCTTCCTTCTGCTTTTTCTCTTGATGTTTAGGATGCTCCTCCAGAAGCTTTTAATCTGAATGAATATTTTAAGTACATGCTTTGCTTTAGCAAACATATTCATCAGGCAACTTCTCCTATGTGCAGACAGTCTTAATTCTAGCTTTTTTTTTCCTATAAACTTCGGCTTCTTGAAATAAAAATCCTTCAATAAATTGCTATATTTGCCCATATCAAAGGCTTATAGATACAGGCACTTTGCATTTTTTAATCTTAAATAATATTTTAGCTCTAACATCTCTTATGCCCTTTTATCACCCAACATCCCTATTATGGAAATTTAATTTTTAATATGAGACTATGCAATATTAATAAGCATAACACAATTTCTGTTAGTCATTATTACTCAGGATATACAGACACAGTTTGAACAAATATCAATTGGAACAGAACCATACCTTATTAAAATAGAGATGAAGATAATACAGTCCTGTTTCTAAGAAACAAGGAAAAAATCAGAAGCAATTCTCACTGAAGATCAGTTTACTGCCCTATGGTTATCATCATCTTTAAACACTTAATTCTAATCATTCACATTTATAGTGGAATATAAACTTTTTTCCTACAAAAGAGGGCACATTATAAATGCAACTTTTACTTTTCCTTCATTATTGGGTGACATTTTGGCATTAACAATACCTTCATACTTCACTATGCCTGAAGAGTTTAATTTCTAACAATTAACTCACAAAGGTTGAACTCCTTATTTTAGAATGGGGCAATGAAAATGTTCTATTGCTCCTGCAGCACTATTTCCAAATCCTTCCCACTGTGATGAAGAATTTTCACACAAGTTAATCTACCATAGTGTCTTCAAGTGACTGCCAATTGGGTATTTGTTTTTTTGTTTCACTGAAGAGCATTTTCTGCTCAGAAAGTCCAGAAACATCCTTTCAAAACATAATTCTAAAATTGTTCTAGTGTTTGTTTCCCTGACCTTTCTCTCTTTCTTTTTGATTTATCATAAGAACTTCTTTTTAAAAAATTTATTTGGTTGATATAATGCATGTGAATTAACCAGAAGATCACTTCATAAGAGGTATGAAATAAGTAATGCTTTGCACTACTTGTACTTCTGAATAGAATCACAATCTTCATTTAGCCTTTTGGTTTCTCTTCTGCGGTAGACCAGGGTGACTAAAGCAGAAGTAAAAAGTATTGGATATCACAAGGAAATGAGCCTGGATGGAAAACCTCATCTATAGATGCGATTTGTGGAACATTTGATATTATTTGAGAATGATACTGATGAACTCTAATTACAGTTTAAAATTCTACGTTTTCATTGTAACACGGGAAAGTTCAATTTCCTGTGTTCTTATGCTCTTTCCACTTAGGTTTAGTATTTGTGATAATTGTAAGTCTGAAGATCTAAGGCTTTCCTCATCTACAAAACTGGCTTAACAGATGTAGCACAGATAATGGCACTATAATTTTTTCTTTCTGGGTTCTGGAATGGTTTTCTGACTATTCTTCAGAAAATTCCAGTTAAGTGACCATCCATACACTAGTACACATTTTGTGGTGTGGACCACAGACCAAATTGTATGATGTACTTCTGATCCTGGACTGAAATTCAGTCAAATAAAGAGCAGCCATTAAGAAACAAACCAACCAACTCTAGTTAAATGGTAATTACTAAGATGCTGTCTTGCGACTGTTGAATTCAGATACCTCCAACAAACACAACTGATGTACTCGTTGGTAGATACTGCTCCTTGTCCTAAAATGGCTTTTTGGCTCTTGGCAATTTTTCTCCAGTATTTTCTCATTTCCCTGTTCCAGCTGCTATATAGGTTGTCTACTCCTTAAAGTCAGTCAGTCAGTCAGTCAACTACATTTAGAACTGAAAAATAGTCCTCTTTTCCTCTCTCTTATAAAATAACACTCTGGGACATCCAAGTGGAAACAACTGAAACTGAAATACTAAGAGTATAATAATAACAGTAACAATAATAGTAATTCAGAAGTCCATATTTTTCAGGATATACACATATTTTATGGGCACAAAGCTAAAACATCAACAGCTGATGGCTGTTTTGTCACCATCTGAAATCACATTAAATCACATTGCCCTCAAAGTCTACTGTTTAACAGAACTTTGGTTTTCTTTATAATTAATGTGATTTAACACATAACAAACCATAAAATGCACTAAATTACTATTTAATACTCATTTTATGTTGTCATATCACAGAACTGTTGCTGAATCATCTTACCACCTTCTAAATCAGACACGTATAATTGACAGTTTTGTCATTAACAAAGCTTTGAATTTAAGTTACACTTCCCTACTCAACTTTAACTTTGTTCTCTTGGTAATGCAGCTTATAATATACACTATTAGGAATGCAGACCTACATGGAAAGCAAGGCTGCTTACAACCATACAGGACCCTTCTTTTCCTGACTATAGGTGGACATAATTTCATTTTTCTGAACTATTTGTAAGATTTTGTCTTTTTCTGTAAAGAGAAGAAGAAAAAAAGAAGTAAACCTGCTACACGTAGTGGTAACAAAATTGTGAAGCGATAGGTTATCAAAGCAAGAGTGTCTAATGTGTCAGGAAATAAATGGATGTGACTTGATTTTACCTAGTAAGCTTCTGCAAAGGTGGTTCTGAATGACAAATCAGTCTATATCTCTTGTACTTAATACTTCAAATGTGTGTACTAGACACAAGCTTTCCAAAAGGATACAAAACTTGAAGGCATATGAGAACAAAGCAAAGGAAATGTTTGATATTATTATTAATAATAATTGCTGATAATTAACTGCATTTTAAAAGCAGCTGTAAGCATAAAAACATGTTTGCTTTCTGTAAGAAATTAAGATTCAGACTTTGTAGTAACCACTTAAAATTTGGAATTTAAAGAAATTAAATTACAGGTTTTTTATTAAAAACTCTTTCAAAACTGTCACTTAAGATGTAATCATCGTGATATTAAATCCAACAAGTATTTATCACTATCTACTTAGAAAAAAACTTCATTCCTGTTACCCATGATAATATAAGATGTTGTTTGCTTAACAAATCAAATCAGAAAGCAGTAAATATAACTGGAATGAGAAAGTATTTAGCCTCCAGATACATTCTGAAGGTGCTGTCTGCAAGTCCTGCTTTGAATAAGACACTGCTGATCAGCCTTTGACTAACACCCAATCATACTCTATGACTCTAAATATTGTCTGTCTTTTTAGAATCATTGAATCATAAAATGGTTTGGGTTGGAAGGGACTTTAAAGGTCATCTAGTTCAACCCCCCTGCAATGAGCAGGGACATCTGCAACCAAATGAGGTTGCTCAGAGCCCTGTCCAACCAGACCTTGAATGTTCCCAGGGATGGGGCATCTACCACCTCTCTGGGCAACCTATGCCAAGTGTTTCACTACCCTCATTGTGAAAACAGTCTAAATCTACCCTCTTTTCTTTCAAACCAATTACCCTTTTTTCTATCGCAACAGGCCCTGCTAAAAAGTCTGTCCTCATTTTTGTTATAAGCCCTCTTTAAGTACTGACAGGCTGCAGCAAGATCTTCCTGGAGCCTCCTCTTCTCCAGGCTGAACAACCCCAATTCTCTCAGCCTCTCCTCACAGGAGAGGTGTTCCATCCCTCTGACCATTTTTGTAGCCCTCCTCTGGACCCGCTCCAACAGGTCCATATCTTTCCTGTGCTGAGGGCTCCAGAGCTGGGTGCAGGACTCCAGGTGGGGTCTCATGAAAGTGGAGTAGAGGGGCAGAATCACCTCCCTCGACCTGCTGGCCACACTTCTTTGGAGGCAGCCCAGGATATGGTTGGCATTCTGGGCTGCAAGCGTACATTGCCAGCTCATGTCCAGCTTTTCATCCATCAGTATGCCCAATTCCTTCTTGCCAGGGCTGCTCTCAATCCCTTCATCTCCCAGCCTGTACTGATACTGCAGGTTGTCCCAACCCAGGTGCAAGACCCTGCGCTTGGCCTTATTGAACTTCATGAGGTTCACGTGGGCCCATTCCCCGAGCTTGTCCATGTCCCTTTGGATGGCATCCCGTCCCTCAGGTGTGTCAACCACACCACTCAGTTTGGTGTCATCTGCAAACTTGCTGAGGGTGCACTCGATCCCACTGTCTGTGTCACTGATGAAGATATTAAAGAGTACTGGTCCCAGTACAGACCCGCAAGGGAAGGCACTTGTCACCGATCTCCATCTGGACATTGAGCCTTTGACCACTACCGTCTGGATACAACCTTCCAAACAATTCCTCATCCACCTAAAAGTCCACCCATCAAATCTCTATCTTTTTTGCTATACTTGATTGTCATGAGCAGCACTTAAATCAATAGTACCTAGACTTTTCAAGGATCTGAAAAAAAGAAAAAATACCTACCAAATTTGTGGCAAGGGTTCATAGTAAAAAACTTAGAAATACAGCTTTTTTTTCTTTTGAAATGCGACTTCTTTCTAATCTTTCTTCTATTTCTGTTAGTGTCACCCTGTCTTCTCCTATCTGCTCACTTGTTTTTTGGCTTTCCAGGAAAATTTGCCCTCAAAGGCTACTATTTAACAAAAGACACACCAATTATCAGTGTAGAGTTACAAATATAGCACAAATATAGGGTATGCTGACAGGGAAAGGATTTGGGTTCCTTTTCCCTGAAGAAACCAGTGTGATTTCTACTCTGGCAGAAGCAATTGAGAATCAACATCTAAATTATTTTTGGTTTGAGAGCTCTGTTTTTGCCAAGATGATAACAAATAGCAAAGGCTAGCTTTACATGTTTTTTGGGAAACACATGGGTAAAACAGACAGAAGCAAGCAAGCAGGCAAGCTCTATTGGGTCTGGCTGAGACAGAGTTAATTTGCCCCATAGCAGCCGTCATAGTGCTGTGCTTTGTATTGGTAGCTGGAAGGGTTTTGACAATGCACGAGTGTTTCGGCTACTCCTGAGCATTGCTCAAGACTGGAAAGTTTCATGATCTGCAATAAAGAGACATTCACATTCTAGGCCAGCACGGCTTAGACTGTAACCTATCAAAGATCTGGCCTAATAATAACAGTGAGAACTTTTCACCTTTTTACAGTATGATAAAAACTGTGCTTCATTTTAGTGAGATGCAGTCGAAGTTTGCCAAGATATCACAAAAAGTTATTACATAGAAACAAATACGGTACGTAGTCATGCCCACATTGCTTAGTGTTTCCTGAAATATCATTGATTTCTCTGAATTTCATTTTGAAGAATAATAATTCTTGAAGAAAGACATTTTAAAAGAGACAGTTGCAAAATGATGAATATCCTGTCCTTATGGGGCTACCCTCTCAGAGTAGAAAACCATTTCATCCAAAT
Source organism: Phaethon lepturus (assembly GCF_000687285.1). Lineage (NCBI taxonomy): Eukaryota > Metazoa > Chordata > Aves > Phaethontiformes > Phaethontidae > Phaethon > Phaethon lepturus. Next base: position 35,713 of record NW_010516925.1, on the reverse strand, counting down.
GTTAAGGAGAGAGAAAGGAGAAAAAAGTAATGCGAAATGCAACGCGTTAACATTGCAAGTTAAAACTCATAAGACATGGCTAGACACAAATGAGTATAAGGAATCTGGATCATGATAAGAACATGCAATATCTTTCACTTCATCATCATTTGGAACTGAAGAAGAAAAAGAGAGATTGGAACATTATCGTGGGCTGCCTAAACAGTTGACTGAATGCTGGAAATCTCCCCATCACATGAGTCTGAGATACGTGGAACTCCTTCTCTCCCTGTAATGTAAACGTGTGTATGTGTGTCGGCTGGCATTGTAACTATAAACTCCTCACACATCATGAAACACAAAATGCCTACCTACAGAAACCAACCTAATACAGTATGTGAACTAGTGAAAAAGGCATCTACAGAATGTGTGACATGGTGTGGTGGGTTGACCCGTGGCTCACACGTGGCTCAGAGGCTGGTGCCATCGGTGGAATTTTGGGGTTTTTGACCATGGGGAGGTTTTCATGGCACAGGGCCTGCTGGCAGCAGGTGGAACTCAGCTATCTCCAAGGGGGAAAAGGATTCTCGCTTGTGAGTTGGCGGCCTCATCAAGAGGGTTTTAAACTGGATTCGAAGGGGGAAGGAGATAAAACCAGGCTCACTAGAGATGAGCCTAGGGGTGACATGCTGATGGTGGGGGTGAAATTGATAGTCCAGGTCAAGTGCATCTACACCAATGCATGCAGCATGGGCAGCAAACAGGAGGAGCTGGAAAGCATTGTGCAGCGGGACAGCTATGACTTAGTCACCATCACAGAAACATGGTGGGATGACTCTCATGACTGGAGTGCTGCGATGGATGGTTATAAGCTCTTCAGAGGGGATAGGCAAGGAACAAGAGGCAGTGGGGTGGCTCTGTATGTTAGGGGGTGTTTTGATTGTATAGCGCTCCACAATTGTGATGATAATGTCAAGTGCGTATGGGTAAGTATGAAGGGGAAGGCCAACGAGGCAGATATCCTGCTGGGTGTCTGTTATAGACCACCCAACCAGGATGAAGAGGCAGATGAAACATTCTATAAGTGGGTGGCAGAAGTCTCACAATCACTAGCTCTGGTTCTCATGGGGGACTTCCACTTACCAGACATCTGCTGGAAATGCAACACAGCAGAGAGGAAACAATCTGCAGCTGAGAACTTCCTGACACAGCTGGTAAGGGAGCCTACCAGGGGAGATGTCCTGCTTGACCTGATGTTTATGAGCAGAGAAGGACTGGTGGGAGATGTGGTGGCCGGAAGCCATCTTGGGCTTAGTGACCATGAAATGATAGAATTCTCAATTCTGGGTGAAGTAAGGAGAGGGGTCAGCAAAACTGCTATCATGGACTTCCAGAGGGCAGACTTTGGCCTGTTCAGGTCACTGGTTGAGAGAGTCCCTTGGGAGAC
>NW_010516925.1:33773-34061 GCF_000687285.1 Phaethon lepturus | reverse complement strand
GAAGAGTACAAGGATCTTGTTAGGTCATACAGAGAGGAAATCAGAAAGGCAAAGCCCAGCTATAGCTCAGTCTGGCCACAGGTGTAAGGGACAAAAAAAAAGTTTTTACAAATATGTTAACAACAAAAAGAGAGCCAAAGAGAATTTCCATCCCTTATTTGAAGTGGGGGGCGACATTGTCACCAAGGACGAGGATAAAGCTGAGGTACTAAATGCCTTCTTTGCCTCAGTGTTTAGTAGCCAGACCAGTTACCCTCAGGGTATTCAGCTCCCTGAGCTGAAAGACAG
>NW_010516925.1:22169-33618 GCF_000687285.1 Phaethon lepturus | reverse complement strand
TTAAAGTGTGTCCTGATTTAAGGGTGTATAATCCTGTACTTTTAGTTCGGCTAACGACTAGACCAGAAACATAAAGGAAAGTGTCAGTAAGTGACTTTAACAAATTCTGATCCTTTGTTACCATGCACAAACCAGAAGCATGTCTAAATCTGTCTAAATCCAGTCAACCTAAATGAAACCAAGGGATCAGGCCCAGCCAGCATGGGTTCATGAAAGGCAGGTCCTGCTTGACCAACCTGATCTTCTTCTATGACTGGGTGACCTGCCAGGCAGATAAGAGAAAGGCTGTGGACGTTGTCTACCTGGACTGTAGTAAAGCCTTTGACAGAGTCTCCCACAGCATTCTCCTGGAGAAACTGGCAACTTGTGGCTTAGACACATGTATTGTTCAATGGGTACAGAACTGTCTGGACAGTGGAGCCCAGAGAGTTGTGGCGAACAGAGTTAAATCCAACTGGTGGCTGGTTACAAGTGCTGTTCCCCAGAGCTCGGTTCTGGGGCTGATCTTGTTTAACATCTTTATTGAAGATCTGGATGAGGGGATCGAGTGCTCCCTCAGTAAGTTTGCGGATGACACCAAGTTGGGTGGGAGCATTGATCTGCTGGAGGGTAGGAGGGCTCTGCAGAAGGATCTGGACAGGCTGGATTGATGGGCGGTGGTCACTTGTATAAGGTTTAATAAGTCCAAGCACCGGGTCCTGCATTTGGGTCACAACAACCCCATGCAACGCTGCAGGCTTGGGGAGGAGTGGCTGGAGAGCTGCCTGGTAGAAAAGGACCTGGGGGTGCTGGTTGACAGCTGGCTGAATATGAGCCGGCAGTGTGCCCAGGTGGCCAAGAAGGCCAACAGCGTCCTGGCCTGTATCAGAAGTAGTGTGGCCAGCAGGAGTAGGGAAGTGATCGTGCCCCTGTACTTGGCACTGGTGAGGCTGCACCTCGAATCCTGTGTTCAGTTTTGGGCCCCTCACTACAAGAGGGACATTGAGTTGCTGGAGTGTGTCCAGAGAAGGGCAACGAAGCTGGTGAGGGGTCTGGAGAACAAGTTTTATGAGGAGTGGCTGAGGGAACCACGGCTGTTTAGTTAGGGGGAGGCTGAGGGAAGACTTTATTGCTCTCTACAACTACCTGAAAGGGGGTTGTGGTGAGGTGGGGGTTGGTCTCTTCTCCCAAGTAACTTGGAATAGGATGAGAGGAAATGGCCTTAAATTGTGCCAGGAGAGTTTTAGATTGCATATGAGGAAAAATTTCTTTACGGAGAGAGTGGTCAAGCATTGGAACAGGCTGCCCAGGGAGGGGGGGGAGTCAATATCACTGGAGGTATTCAAAAAACATGTAGATGTGGCACTTCGGGACATGGTTTAAAGTACATGGTGGTATCAGGTTAGTGGGTGGACCTGATCTTAAAGGTCTTTTCCAACCTTAATGTTTCTATTATTCTATGATATGATACTATGACCTTGGTGCTCACGAAGCCTCTCTACCACTCCCCCTCCTCAACAGGACAGAGGGAGAAAATACCATGAAAAAGCTTGTGGGTCAAGATAAGGACAGGGAGGTCACTCACCAATTAATGTAATGGGCAGAATAGACTTAATTTGTGGGAATTAATTTATTTCCAGTTAATAATAGAATAAGATAGTGAGTGTCATGGTTTAACCTGGCAGTTAGCTAGGACAACCACACAGCCATTCACTCACCACTCCCTGCAGTGGGATGGGGGTGACAATCAGAAAAAAAAGGGTAGAACTTGTGGGTTGAGATAAAGATAGTTTAACAGGACAAGAAAAGAAGAGAAACAATAAGGATAATAATAATGATAAAAGAATATACAAAACAAGGGATGCACAGCACAATTGCTCACCACCTGCTGACTGATGCCCAGTTAGTTCCTGTGCTGCTGTACCTTCCTGGTGCTGGCCTGTACCTGCTGCTGGCCAACTCCCCCAGTTTATATACTGAGCATGACATCACATGGTATATGGAATATCCCTTTGGCCAGTTTGGGTCAGCTGTCCTGGCTGTGTTGCCTCCCAGGTTCCTGTGTACCCCCAGCCTTCTCACCAGCAGACCAGCATGAGAAGCTGAACGGTCCTTGACTGCTTAGCAACAACTAAACACATCAGTATGTTATCAACATTATTTTCATCACAAATCCAAACCACAGCACTATACCAGCTATCAGGAAGAAAATTAACTCTATCCCAGCTGAAACCAGGACAGGGAGAAATAAAAACATAACTAAAACCACCTTCATCCCACCGCTTCTTTGTCCAAGACTCAACTGCACTCATAACTTTTCTACCTTCTCCCCATGAGCAGCACAGCTGGATGGGGAATGGAGACTGAGGTCGGTTCATAACATGTCCTCTCTGCTGATTCTTCCTCCCCACGCCTTTGCTCTGTTCCAGTGTGGGATACTTCCCACAGGAGACTATCCTCCATGAACTGTTCCAGCATGTGTCCTTTCCATGGGATAAGTTCTTCAGGAATGGACTGTTCCTGCATGTGTTCCCCACTGGCCACAGTTCTTGCCAGAAAAACTGCTCCTGTGTGGGCTCCTCTCCATGGGCCGCAGCTCCTGCCAGGACCCTGCTCCAGCACAGGCTCTCCACAGGCTGCATCTTCCTTCAGGGCATGTCTACCTGCTCCAGCATGGAGTCGTCCATGGGCTGCCAGGTGGACATCTTCTCTACTGTGGTTCTCCGTGGGTTCAGGGGAACAACCTGCATCACCACGTTCTTCTCCACACACTGCAGGGGAATCTCTGCTCCAGCACCTGGAGCACCTTTTCCCCCTCCTTCTCTACTGACCTTGTTGTTTGCATAGTTCACATATTCACACCCCTCTCTCACAGTTGCTGCACAGTGCTTTTTACCCTTTCTTAAATATGATATCACAGAGTTTCCACCAGTGTCACTGATGGGCTCAGTTTTGGCCAGTGGCAAGTCTGCCCATATTGTGTCTAGCTTTAGGAGTTTAATGGATGCCTCTTTAAAGCAAATAAAATCTTCTCTTCCTCCTACTTAAAAATTATCTACTTGTGTGTAACCCTACTGTTTTCATGTGCCTATTTTTAGATATATATGAACATATATGAGCATGTAAATCCCATTCATATATGTAAGCTGCAGTGATATATCCAGAAAATAGTTTCTACCTTAAAACATAAAAGGACTCTACTTGAGTAACCCTCATAAAATCAAAGGCTGAACCTTTGACTTTTTCCTGTTAGACTTCTAATCCAAGTGAAGTCATGCATCATGTTTCAGTGATTGAAATGGAAATAAGTCTAATATGGGAACTCCTGGTCCCATAGCCATTAGGTGAAAATGTCTATATACAAATTTTATGATCTTTTAAGTGAGAGACAACAGTCTATTTTATCTCCTAAGCTATAGACTTTTGACAGGTAATGATTGCTCTTAACCATTAAGCTATTCATTTCTGAATTTGATTCTCTGTAGTATAGTGTATTACTTGCCCACTGGCCTCTCACAAAAAGTTACCTAGTTCTCTCTCAAAATGAAAAATCACAATGTCAAAGAAAGTGGAAAATAAATGTCACTTTCCTGAAAACCTTTAGTTAAGCCATTTAACTAAGTGGCATTTTCCCCAAATGTTTTTTTCCCCTTAAATTAATCTAACATTAAATTCCTAGGAGTCCATGCAGCTATTCACATAATGATCTATTAGTAATGTAAAAAGCTTCAAAAAATTAGACTCACTTATTCTATTTGCTACTAGTAAGGGCAAAGCAGCAAACAAGATGACATGAAATTTCACACAGAAATAGCTTCAGACAGATAAACAACCAATGCACTTGAATAGTTAATACTTTACTTTTACAAAACTCCAACACATTCTTTTAGAAGATCCATGGATTACTCAAAGTCTTATTCATTAATCATCAACAGCGAAAATAAATTTCAAGTATTTTGTATCAAGTTAAACAGGAGAAAAAAGCAAATATTCCCTTACATATATCCTGACATTCAATGTTTTTCAAAAATTAGTAAAATTGTTTGACGTGTACATTTCCCATCATATTTGATCAACACTTTCAGTTCAATCAAAGACAAGTTCTAGTGGAAATTGGTTATTTTTAACATATTTTTAAACAAGATATGATAAGAATTTAAAATGTAAGGAAAATAGGTAGCTATAACAGCACTACTCAGTAATACCAGAGATGTGAGAGGTGTATATTCATATACAGGTTTGTCAGAGTTTTCCTTATCTCATTTGAGTGTTTTGATAAGCCAGGGTTTTGACTACTTGGGGATGAATTTATCATTCTTGAATATGTTTAGAATTTTTCAAGCCCTTCTAATATTTTGTGTTCTACTCTTAGAATTAAATTAAGGAAAATTAAATTATCTGGTATCTAATTTGTAGCAATTTATAATGCAAAATAATATTCCTGTTTGCATTAGAAAAATATATTGTTACAAATTCTCAATAAAAACCAAAATTAGTGTACCAGGGATTCAAAGCTATTAAAGCACTTCAGGTTTGTACATCAAGACAACTGATCAATTAAAAGTAGAAGATAATCAGTTATGGTCATATAATAGTAACTTTTTCATTTCAGTTTCATCTTGCAAGGAGCATGAATCTTATTCTATTTTCTTACAGTCCATTTCTTTGGGGTTACAAATATCATGATCGTGATTACTTAATGCCACGTCTATACAACAATAGCAGGCATATGCTGATATATTTACTACAGGAACATCGGCAAGATGTATAATGAATTTTTAAAGATCATTAGCATTTTTTCTGGTCATTCAGTTATTTGCTTTGTATAATTCTCTCGTAATTTATCACAACCACGTTATCATTCATGTTCATAGCATGACACCTTACCAAAAAATTATGTTGCCATGTACAGGCAGATGGTAAATGCATAGCAGACAAATTACTGAACTGATATTCCTAATGTGGTTGGAAATGATCCTAATTAGTTTGCATTAGTCTAATCTAAATTGCTTTGGGTTGGAATTGAATCACATACACTATCATTTTAAATAAAAAATAAGTTACTGACAGAACAATTGAGTTTTATTTTTTAAGACCCTGTACTCCATACTGGTTAAGAGTAAAATAATTAATTTTATAAACTATTTTCCTATATTTTTTAAAATAAAATACTTACAAGATATATGAGGAGCACACTCCATTAATCTGTACTGTATATGTTGATGCAGAAACTAACAGGGATTATATGTGAACTACAAGCAAAACAAGAAAACCCTAGTTAGGTTTTGAGTTAGGATATGAGTTAGTTGATATTAGCTACAGTATGATTGTGCTATATATTTCTGAAGGAAATGTGCTGAGAAATCATTACACTGTTGGATAAAAGCTTGATAAAACAATTGTCCTTTCCAGAGTTTACTTTAACATGGTATGACAACATAAGATTATTTTTTAAATAATAGATCATTATTTATTATTATTTTTCTGGTTTCAAATGTCATTTTTCACTGGAATTTGAGTATATAGATATATTAAGGAGGGTGAAAACATAAGAAAAGAAACTCATAAAACAACCAGTTTAACTAGATTGCTATTTTATTTTCCATATCATTTTTTGAACAGTTTTCGTTACTGTAGGGTTATCTTCACCAGCTATGGTTTCCAAAGCCTTTTTTATAGTGAAAAGTTTCAAGTTTTTATGTTCTTACTTTCAGCATTCCTTGGAAGTGTTCGGGGAAGACCATTCCATCTGTATTCATTCACTGAGTGGGTTCCATACTCCATGATGACTAAACCTAAATTACAGACTTCCTTAACTTTTTTATATCTCTTTTCCTGACTTTGGGAGCATTTCATAGCTTATAGGAATCACTGAATGTTAGTAAATAAATAGCCAGAAAAACACTGGAATGATTGTATTAGACCAGGCGCTGTAGAGGATATTAAAATAATTCCCACTGATACAGTTAAATGTTTCTTAATTCTCTTAGAGTACACAAAGTAGTTAGTAAGAGTACTTCTGGGTAAGAAAATGTCCAAATGAATGAAAGCAGATATTTTAAAAAATAGATAATATAAAAAAAAAAAAAAAGAAAGAATAAACACAGTGTCATTGTTCTTTGCCCAAGTCAAAGTAATTTTGAACAGAAGGTTGCAAAATGATTGTTGGGTGAAACCACCACTCTCTAGTCTAGGTCTGTCTAAAAATGTCTGCGCTTCAAGAAAAGTAAGATTCCTCCCCCTGACCTCTCTACTTATCAAATCCTTACAGGGATAGTGTCACTCTCCAACTCCTCCGTGGGACTAATAGCCTCCCACAGCTAAGTCCCAGCTGCATATCTTTACAAATTTAAGCCCCACTGAGAACAGAGGACTGTCTGTTCCGTGGTGGCACTCCTGTGGCAACAACATCCATCTCAGTGGAGCTTGGTGATGTCAAAGGGTCTCTTTCACTGCAGTCAGAAACTTCCTTAAGGCATATTAAACATTCATTAACAGAGCTGTACACTACACAAGAATACTGCAGTGAAACTAGTTCCCCTCTGTTTATGCTGAGGCATGTAAGAAAGGGATGACCAAATAACAACTGCTCTAGACCCTGAAGAAAAATGGAACCTCAGCAACATCCTGTTTTTCTGTTTCAGGTATGCAAAAATAGTTGCTAATACTGGAATGACAGTATTCTAACTCTTACGGCATTAAGGTATTTTTAAGGTATTAATGTATTTTTTTCTTTTAAGAAAACAGATAACTATCTCAAATGGTGAAAAGATTGTAAATGAAAAATAATGATTTCTAAAATCTTCAATATGTCTGTAAACATATTTCTCTGTACAAGTGAAATAAAATAGAGATATGAAGCTGAACTTCAAAGAGGAGCATGAACACCAGGTGAACACAACTTAAGAAGAAAAAAAAAATCTTCCGTTCTATACTATGTACAGAAAACTTAAATTAGCTATTCATGCTATTTTGGTTTTCAATCCACAAATTATTCCCAGACTTTCCATTCTTCTATAATAAGTTTCACTTCAGCAAACTTCCTTATAAGCAGGGTCAGCTGTATTTCTACTGAGTCTTCATTCTGACAGAAGCTAATCTTCAATAACAGGATTTGTACTCAATGAAAATATATTAGTAGGAATACTGGCTGTAGGCCAAGTGTACTATTTTTAGATACTCATATTTTTTAAAATTCTTCTGTGTTATAAATTAATTTTATGCAGTCTACAAGAAAATGCATTAGTCTTTATTATATGCGTATAGAATTGTCTTGGCCAATAAGCCAATTTCTCTGTAACTATTCAGAATGCAAATCCATGTACTCTAGCTGAGGGCTATTATCAGCCAGAATGTATGAATTTATATAAGCATTATACGATCGTTATAAACACTGATTATGCCATTTGTTGTGTTCTGATTGGCTGTTGCGCTCAGAACTCCCCACCCATAAGCCCCAAAGTTGTCTCTGTTTTAGTCCCTGATACTGTCCTGTAATCACACTAAAGCCAACAGGCTAAACAGAACGTAATATGAATAGACAAGTACCCATGCATCTTAATAAGATTTCCCACCAACTTTTATTAGAATATCCTGTTTTCAGTTGCTAATAACGATGCCAAACTTAAACTATTAACAGTTTCATATGAGAAATGTTCAACTGGGATTGAAGTTGTTTTACTCTAAGTGTTTACTATTTCTAAAAGAAATAATAATGAAAAAAATCTATTGCACATTTGTAGAGGTAGGCACTGTAAAACTTCACAATTAATGTTCCAAACAAGGTGCTTACACTGGCTATACAACAGCTGAAATTGAGGGGAACAACACTCACAGACAGTTGTTGTATTGGGTTTGCGTGGCAAGTTTTAGTAGTGAGGGTGTTGCAGGGGTGGCTTCTGTGTGAAGTTCGTAGAAGCTTCCCCTGTGTCTGATAGAGCCAATGCGAGCTGGCTCCAAGATGCTGGCCAAGGCTGAGTCCATCAGCGATGGTGATATAATTTAAGAAGGGGGAGAAAAACCTGCACACCAGCAGCAGTCAGAAGACAGGAGTGAGGGTATGTGAGAGAAACAACTCTGCAGACACCAAGGGCAGTGAAGAATGAGGGGGAGGAGGTGCTGCAGGTTTTGGAGCAGCGATTCCCCTGCAGCCCATGGAGGTCCACAGTGGAGCAGATCACCTGCAGCCCATGGAAGACCTCACACCAGAGTAGGTGGATGGGCCTGAAGGAGGCTGTGAGCCCATGGAAAGCCTGCACAGGAGCAGGCTCCTGGTGGGACCTGTGGACCTGTGGAGAGAGAAGCCTGGACTGGAGCAGGTTTGCTGGTGGGAGTTGTGACCCCATGGCAGACCCATGCTGGAGCATTGTATTCCTGAAGGACCACACCCCATGGAAGGGACGCATGTTGGAGCAGTTTGTGAAGATCTGCAGCCCATAGGAAGGACTCATGCTGGGAAAGTTCATGGAGGACTGTCTCCCATGGGAGAGACCCCATGCTGGAGCAGGGGAAGAGTGTGAGGAGTCTGCCCCATGAGGAGGAGGGAGCGGCAGAGACAACCTGTGGTGAACTGTCCACAACCCCCATGCCCCATCCCCCTGCACTGCTCGGGGGAGGAAGTATAAAAAATTGGGAGTGAAGTTGAGCCTGGGAAGAAGGGAGGAGTGTGGGGAGGGTGTTTTAAGATTCAGTTTTTATTTCTCATTATCCTACTCTGATTTGATTAGTAATAAATTAAATTAATTTTCCCCTAGCTGAGTCTGTTTTGCCAGTGATGGTAAATGGTGAGAGATTTCTCCCTGTCCTTATCTTGACCCATGAGCCTTCCATGACATTTTCTCTCCCCTGCCCAGCTGAGGAGGGGAGTGATAGAGCAGCTTTGGTGGGCAGCTGGTGTCCAGCCAAGGCCAACCCACCATAGCCGTTTGAAGTCAAGCACTAGAAATGAACGACCAGGTATGTCTCACACATATATGGAAGAAGCAACTCAAAAGCAGAGACAAAAAACCAGCTCCACAGACATCCGTGAACGATGAAGACGAGGGCTATTGTAGACAGAAGGCTGAGATGAAGGATCTATATGAGAGTACCAAAACCTGCTGAAAAATAAAGCTAAGACCAAGAACTGGGAGAGAGTAAGACAGCATAACGAGCCACAGATCAATGAAGCGGATAGCAGAGCTATCAGCATGGAAAGTAAAAAAGTGGACTACATAGAGTGGACTACAACTGGCTTGAAAAAAGACTGGGGCAAGGATAGGGGCCAGGGGAGAGGAGTTACACTTAAGTATGGAAGAGAAATAAGCAGATGTGACTGAGCTGAGGTCATCAAGAGCAGAAACAGATTATGAAATGGAGGAAAAAGGAAACAGAGGAATAATCAGAAAGTGTGATAAGGAGGTACTGGATTGAGACAAGGAGCTGGTAGAGAGGAAGAGCTTGGTCTACTCAAATGGGAATGGCAAAGAGAGCGTAGCAGATTCTGCATTTACTGGAGTGCACACCCTTGGGACCCAAGCCTGCGGCCGGATCCTGCACCCTCAGCAAGCCACATCCAGCCCATGGGGCAGACCTATATGGGAACATCCTACAGCTGCTGGGAGATGACCCACTATGGAATTACCTTATTGAATCATATTCCCTTCTGGGCATCATTAAAAAACTAAGATGAATTTTCAGTTTTTATATTTGACTTCTAATTTGCACTCTGTTACCTAGCAGGGAACTGCATTCATAACCTAATTAATGATTTTATTAGGACTGTCCAATACTACTCGTAGCTTTCAGCTGTGATTGCAATGTGTTCTGTATCAGTCATCTGCTTGCTGCTCCTCCGACAAGCTTTCTCCTAAAAAGAGTTACAGAAAGAGTGGAAAATAACAGCTTGTGACAGTGTAATTACTGGGAGAAGGTAGCATCATGGTTATAGAGACACATTCCAGACAGAGATCAATGGATAATTGAAAAAGCTGGCTTTCATCGCAGCTAGGAGAATACAGAGAATGCATATTGGAACAGAACAAAAATAATGGGTTCTTCCAAAAACTTTGAAACAAATTTATTCCTTTTTATAATTTGAATTGAAAGAAAGTATGCAATTTATTTGCTGTAGTTTAACCCCAGTCAGCAACTACACACACAGAGCCACTTGCTCACTTCCCTCCAGTGGGATGGGAGAGAGACTCAGAAAAGTGAGAAAACTCGTCGGTTGAGATAAAGACAGTTTAACAGGTAAAGCAAGAGCCACGCACGCAAGCAAAGCAAAACAAGGAATTCATTCACTACTTCCCATCAGCAGGCAGGTGTTCAACCATCTCCAGCAAAGCAGGGCTCTAGCATGTGCAACAGTTGCTTGGGAAGACAAATGCCATCACTCCAAATGTCCCCCCCTCCCTTTTTCCCTCAGCTTTTTACTTCTCAGCATGATGTTATATGCTATAGAATATCCCTTTGGTCAGCTGGGGTCCCCTTACAATTTTTTGTGCACTCCCAGCCTACTCACTGTTGGGGTGGGGTGAGAAGCAGAAAAGGCCTTGACTCTGTGTAAGCACTGCTCAGCAATAATGGAAAAAGCCCTGCATTATCAACACTGTTTCTAACTGAAATCCAAAACACAGCCCCATACTAGCTTCTATGAAGAAAATTAACTCTGTCCCAGCCAAAGCCAGCACATTCTTCCATCTTTTCCTCAATAACATTTTAAAAAATTCCATTTCTAGGTCACACCAGTTCCCTTAACAGGGTTAGAAGAGGAATAAGGGGAAAAAATATTCAGCTCATTGTTTTGCTGATAAAACTGAAATTAAAACATGCAGAGTATTTATTAATTGCACAAAAGGATTCTGTTGTGGTTTAACCTGGCAGGCAGCGAAACACCACATAGACATTCACTCACTGCCTTCCCCAGTGGGGTGGGAGAGAGAATCAGGGAAAAAAGTAAAATTCCTGGATTGAGATAAAGTCAGTTTAATAGAACAGAAAAGGATGTATAAAATAAGTGAGGCACAATGCAGTTGCTCACCACCTGCCAACTGATGCCCAGCCTGTCCCCAAGCAGCAGCACCCAGCCAGCTTTCCCTCTAGTTTATATACTGAGCATGACGTTGCGTGATACGGAATAACCCTTTGGCCAGTTTGGGTCAGCTGTCCTGACTTGTGTCCCCTCCCAGCCTCATGTGTCCCCCCCAGCTTCCTCACTGGTAGGGCAGCATGAGAAGCTGAAAAGTCCTTGACTTACTTAGTGTAAACATTACTTAGCAACAACTATAACATCAGTGTGTTATCACCATTATTCTCATCCTAAATCCCAAACACAGCAGTATACCAGCTACTAGGAAGAAAATTAATTTTATCCCAGCCAAAACCAGGACAGATTCACAGGTTTCACCTAGGTTCATTTTGGTAACTACTGAGATGTGAAATAGGAAAAATTACATGGTATGGGACTGATGTAATTAAAGATAATATAGAG
>NW_010516925.1:14322-22136 GCF_000687285.1 Phaethon lepturus | reverse complement strand
CAGGAATGCTTAGCCATGATTTCTTGCTTCCATTGTTTTAATAACTTGAGTGGCCAAAACATGTCTTGTAACTCATGTAAATATTCAAAATTAACAGTGACCCTTGTATTTATATGATTGTTCATAATAGAAAGTATAAAAATGATAGCTCACTTTATAGTCAAATATGATGGAACAACAAGTTATTCTCTTGAAGAAGGCAGGGTCCAGAGGCCTCTATGTGACTCGTGGTCTTCTGAATTCCAGAGGCCAATGCCACAGGAGCTTTCTGTGTAGATTGTAAGAAGATGATAATCAAGTGATTTCACTACAAGTAAAGCAGATGCCCAGGATGGGATGTCTGTATTGCTTATCAAAGAGGCTTCAATAATAGCATAAAACAAGACTGATTCTGGCTTTTTCCGGAATCATAGTATCTGTCCTTGAAACCAATATAATTACAAAGGTTTTTGGCCAATATTTAAGAAACAACAGTTTTTCAGATGCACTTCTGAAACTTAAATGATCCTGATCTCCTCATGATTTCAGTTGGCATAATGCCATTGCAGTCAATAAAGCTGTTTGATTTACAACAGTAGAAGATGTAGCCCATTTATCTTCTTTCTTAGTTTAAGAGCAATTCACTTGGAAGTAAAATATCAATCACTGATTATGCCTTGACAAACCTGGCTGAAGGCTTATAAAACACAAATGTATACGAGTTTATACATACACGTACACACATAAATACACATAGTTACAATTACTACTGTCTTATCTGGAGGGGAAAAAAAAAAAAACCAAACCAAAATTAAAGTTTCAAGCTTTGGGAACAGAAACAGTAAAACCAGGAATCTACCAATTTTTTATTTGAACTTTCTTTGCTCTATGCCATATGACTTTTTTCTCAATTTCTTTCTGTATTGACTACACCTGCACTCAGCATGCAGTATGTTAAGCCATTCTTGCAAAGATCCAGCTACGAGATGAGAAACTGTATATTTGTGTCAGGAAAGAAATTGAAATAATTAAAATGATGCTAACAGAAGATGGTAATGTAATGTTCAAAAAGCCAAAACGATTTCCCTGTGCAGTGCTATCATGGCATTCTGCAGCCATAGCAGCTTTCTCAAGGCTAGATCTTGTGTTTCTACGCTGGCCAGAGCAGGGAGGACTTTGTCCTCTCAGCTTTAATTTATGGTTCATCTTCTTATGTACCCCATTCCTTTCCACAGAAGCACCTCCTTTGCTTTCAATTTAGTTAAACCCTGAGATAAGCCTCCCATCATAGACAGTAGCTCACAGAACAAGCAGAGTTGCTGCCACTGCATTGCTCACAGTATGCCAGTTGCTCCATGGTGTAGCTGGGGGTGTGTGTGTTTTGTTTCCTCGTGTTGCAATGATGCAGAGGCTGTTCATTACTGTGTTTCCCTACTCCTAACACAGCGTTGCACATTGGTCCTTATGCACAAGTGTAATAAATGTGATTCATAATCATGTTTAGCATTGAAAAGAAAGCTCCACATCTTGCTGGTTTTGGCTTCTAAGTCTCCATTTATTCCTTCCTATATACAATAGTTCTTGATGTATTTTGTAACTTAAACAGTTACTCATAACAAATAACATATGGGGAAAAACTAAACATTGATGTTCCAAATATTACAGTTACAATATTTCACAGACTTTCACCAAATAAGCAATGTTCCAAGCTGCCTGTACAGTCATTGATGAAGAAGATATTTTTCTTTTCACTCTAGAAGAAATCGGACAAGTTTGTTTAATCAATACCTCAACCATTTTGCTTTTTGAAAGTAAATAATCAGAAAATTAAGTATAAGAGTTGATAAGATGTATTTTTCCTCACAAAGCTACTGTCATCTTCATGACTGACCTGTATTACCCATGATTTGCATTTTTAAAGGAATAATATCCACAAAGCATTTCTACAGGAATAGGGAACTTCTTTCTGTATTTCATAGTGGTTTCCACAAGATTCCTTTTTCCTTGGTACAACAAAGAACTTATACCTTTTGTGTGTTAGTATTGCATTATAGCACCTGGAAGGTTCTTACAGGATACTTATTATATTAAGGGTTGTCTAAACATAAAAAATGGTATTCTTACTTATGTCACCCCCCCATAGATCTTTCCAGACACAGAAGACTCCTGTCTCTGGGGCAAGGGACACATTCAATAAGCATAGAAAACTAGTGAAGAGGCAGCAACAAAAACCCCAAACAGAAGCAGATGATAAACCTCCGGTGAGTGTAGACGATGATCTGGGAACTTAAAAGGCTTTTTAAAAGGGCAGGGTAGAGTCTGTGCATACAGCTCCAAGAGATAATTTCATACATTTTATGCTGCTGCAGAACAAAAACTCAAAAACTAAAGCAAAATGGATCTTTGTCATTAGTTTACAGAAGCAGGTAAGTTGAGTGTGCTTTTTGGTTTGGGGTTTGGCTTTTTTTTTTTTTAAAGAAAAAATATGGAGACGTGCTTAGGTAGTAAAATATTTCTGTGAAAACAGGCAGGCAAGGTTCAGTAGATTAACATACAGAAGAAGAGAAGAAGAGCAAATAAAACTGAGAAGCATGAGAGAGAAGCAAATATTGGTGATAGAATTGAAAAATAACAATAAAATCAAGAAAAAACAAGAAGTAGTCAACAACAGTAAAATCTAAAGATGGATTAAAAGGGTGGGAACAACAATCCTTGCAAGAAAGAGATACTTGTATTTGGAAGGCTAAGAAAATCAGGATTTGTCAGAAATTGAAGTGGAATAAAGGCAAACATCCAAAAAGCTTTTTGCTGTGGTTAAAAAAGAAAAAAACAAAATAATGAATTTTGGAGAGGTACTGAATCTTGATGATGCTGTGAAAAGTAAAAATAACATTCAGGTCAGCAAAATCTGAACTTTATTCAGTATGCTCAGCTAGTTTGCTAGGTTGGATAAATGGTAGTGGTAAGCAGAGGAAGCTAGCAGACATCCACAGAGGGATAGGGGAAAAGATAAACAAACAAACAAAAAAATCAAATCAATCAGAAAACATTAACTCTTTCCATTTCCGTGAATCACATGTTACGTTCCTGGAAACATCCAATCTGCTTGGAAAGGCTTATGTTTTTAGCACTATTGGACACAGTATGCAAATAAAATACCCCAAACAAAGGTGGATCTGAATTACTGTTATAGTTAGGATGAATCACTTCAGAATGAATGGGCTTAGAATTAAACTTAGAGGGACAGAGCTTTGCATGATTCCAGATGGGTCAAGTGGAGGGGTGGGAGGAAGAGGACGCAGAACTTGATCACCTGAATACTAAATACTTGCAGGTTTACACAAAGGTGTTTTACAGATTCATCTTCTGAAAATTCAGACCCAAAGTACAGAATGCAAATAAAATTGATTATGAGTTATTTCCTCACTATGTTGTTTCTACACCATCATGTAATTGATGTTATAAAAAAATGCAAGACGTCTTATTTCACTTTCTGTAGCATTCAGGAATTTTGCAAGATATTAATACTCATCTAAATTTTAGTGAGTTCATGCTTACTGGCATATCTCCTCTTTTCAAATGTCAGTGTTCTAGTCTGAAGAAAAGTACAGTGTCAAGCTTCCACTTAAACAGTGCAAAATTCATTGAAGGATAATATCTATAAGCAACAATTGTGTGCTTATGCAGAAATCCACTAAAGATTATGCCCAATGTTTACAGTACTAGTAAGCACAAACTGAGTATATTGAGAAATTTGTTTGTCAAATAAGTCTCAAACCTGCATTTCACTGTTTTCCTACATGCCACAGGTTATTTAATTATTAATTATTTAGTTATTAATTATTTACTATACATTAATCTTTCAGTGAAACAAACTAAAAAACAAAACCTCAGAAGCCATCATGAAAAAAATCAAAGCACAAAAGATACTGATACCTTCAGGTCAAACACTTCAGATTTTTTTTTCCAATTCAGTCTTATAAATTGCTACTTTTTTTAGTTATTTCTTAAAAAATAACTTTTTCGTCTGGATAATGATAATTTAGAAACTTCTTTCACCATTTTTAAGATAGAAAATTATCTCAAATTGATTCTTCCCCATGAAGAGTTTCAATGAATCAGAAAATTCCACTAAGAACTATTAATTCCTTATCAGCTCTCCTGCAAAACGTTAACAATAATCTTTACACTTCATATTAAACTATTGATTCCCCTGCATAGAAAGGTTGGTAATAACCACTATAATTATGAAGGAAGAAAATCCTAGCTTTTTGCCAGAAGGAAACATGAAAATGGGCTCTCAGAGAATAAACTGGCTTCTGTACAAATAATCACTATATTCAGAATAATAATATCTGAAAGTATAACCAATGACACTTAGATTGCAAGAATAGGCCAACTTTGAGGTAAATAGTACAAACTATGAATATTTTTTATTATCTTACTCGTTTGAAGGTAATTGTGCATTCACATACCACACTCAGGAACTGAAAGAAAGTATCTTAAATTTGTTCAGGTATGACTGAAGAATATTTTCTGGGAATTATAAACTTCTTTGGGATAGCAGGATACAATTCACTATACCATGGACACAAAAAGCCAAAGGAACCTCAACAACTCACTTAGATAACCCTCCTGCTCTAAATTATTAACATAGACACTGATGCCTTTAACAGTTATGGCCAAGATCCACTTCCGCGTGGTAATCAGTGGAAAACCAATAGACATTGATTTTGGCCAAGAACCATCCAGGGTAGATATGTTTCCAGAATAGGAAGCTTTAAGATTAAAAAAAAAAAAAAAAAAAGAGGAGACCTACAAATTAAGAATAATCTGGTCTCCTTCCAATTAATCCAATAAGAGTCCTACCTATAGCAAAGGGAATTGGGTGATGCAAGTTCTAAATTCCAGCAG
The DNA here is from genome assembly GCF_000687285.1 of Phaethon lepturus. Lineage (NCBI taxonomy): Eukaryota > Metazoa > Chordata > Aves > Phaethontiformes > Phaethontidae > Phaethon > Phaethon lepturus. Next base: position 17,243 of record NW_010516925.1, on the reverse strand, counting down.
AGGATACAGATCATTCCTGGGGAAAACCAAACCAAACCAAACCAAACCAAACGAAAACAAGAAAAAAAACACAGCTTCACCAAAATTGTACCTTGACACTCAAATTCAGTCCTTTTACTGATTGCCAAAGTCAAATCTTGCTTGTGCATTTTCCCCTTAATAAAATACATATTTAAATCAGAAGATACTGAAATCAAAGAATGTTATCCATCAGCTTCAATAACTTTGAGTAAGACCTATACACAATGCATTCTCCTTTTATTATTTCACAACATTTCCAATGAAACAAAGGGCTGTTTTTTTTTCTTTTTCAGAATAAGAAAAAACATTATTGCAAAGAGAAGGTACACGAGTGAGAAAAAGAGTCACTACAATATACCATCAAAAGTTTGTTTACTGCTGCTGAACAAAAAAGGTTACAATTGTAGGACTTAGTAAACGTAATTTAAGGTACTAAGAGGTAGTGTGTATCTTTTTTTTATGAAGATATTTTATGCATTTTGATACTCTGTAGATATTTTTGTGTAATTTTTTCTCTCTGATAATATGTTTTATAAGCTTATGTCATAAATGTTTTTTCGATAGCATCTGGCTTCATGGAAAGCGTAAGAGATAAAAACGTTTACAGGACATCAACTTGCTTTATGCAAGGGAAAACCAGAAGGTCCTTTGAAAACCACTAAGATTCTTTAGATTCGAGAAAGCTTATACAGGTTGTTCATTATAAATCCCCTGCATTTCAAGAGCAAAATATTTATTCAGCATTTTAACAAACAAAAATAATTATGCAAATTTTCTGCTAATACCAGTTCAGAATCTTATAATTATTTGAAACTCACTATTGCTTTTACCAGAAAAATAGCAATCAGCATTAGGCAGACTGACAAAAAAGGAAAGGTACATATAGACATACTGAGTGTGCATCAAACAGATCAGAAGGGTGCTACTTCAACTTAGGGGTACTTGCAAACCACTTTTATTTTATTTTATATTTTATTTTATTTTATTTTATTTTATTTTATTTTATTTTATTTTATTTTGATAAAAAACTGAAATGATTAAGCAGCAGTATGTTCTGAATTTCTGGTGGTATTTCTGGTGGGGAACAGAGACGGACAGGAAAATCACCATGATAATGTTAAAAAATGGTTTGAGTAAAGGAAGTAGAACACTGACATTTCACTTAGAATAGTTTTGTCAAGCTGATATTTCCCTTTCTTCATAGCAAAACTATCAGCGTTTAAAATAATAAAGATTATTCAAATATCAGTAAGATGTCAGAAATTACTATTATGAGTTGGAGAGTACTATGGATTTCATTAGTGGTCATTCAACAATGGCTCTGGAGGAGACTGAGCTGTTCTGTGACTGTTATAAACAAGATTTGCAAAATGGAAGATCTTAGCAATTACAACAATGAAATTAAAAATAATTTAGAAAGTAATTCAAAATTTGACCAAACAGGGACCAACTTTAAATAAATCTCTAAGTTGCTTGGTCTTTTGTCCTTGAAATGTAGAAAGTCTCTTCTTCACAGTCACCAGATGAAAGCTTATGGAAAAAGAAACTAGATGTAAAAAAAATCCACTGTATAAGAAGAGAGAAGCATTTTAACATATTTGAAAAAATAGAATGTTGTGTGGGCACCAGTGGACAGAAAAGACACAAGTGTTGTCAATGCGTTAGAAACAACAGAAGCACCGGAGAACAGTCCCATAGGAATTAGGGTTTCTCCTCCAAAAAAGGTGGCAGGATCAATAGCCCAACTGAAGTGCATCTACGCCAGTGCACGCAGCATGGGCAACAAACAGGAGGAATTGGAAGCCATTGTGCAGCAGGAAAACTATGATGTAGTTGCAATCAAGGAAACATGATGAGATGACTTGCAAAACTGGAGTGCTGCAATGGATGGCTATACAATCTTCAGAAGGACCTGCTGTTTGCAAACAGAGAAGGACTTGTGGGTGATGTGATGGCTGGAGGTCGTCTTGAGCACAGTGATCATGAAATAATAGTTTTCGATTTTCAGAGAAATAAGGAGAGGAGTTAGCAGAACTGCTACCTTGGACTTCTGGAGGGTAGACTTTGGCCTTGGTAGAGGCCTGGCTGACAGAGTCCCTTGGAAGCAAGTCCTGAAGGGCAAAAATGTTAAGGAAGGCTGGATACTCATCAAGAAGGAAATGTTAAATGCTTAGGAGAATGGCTACTCATGGCTTGGATGCATACTCTTCCCTGGGTAAAAAAATGGCTGGGCCCAAAGAGTTGTGGTGAATGCAGTCAAATCCACTTGGTAGCCAGTCAGAAGTGGTGTTCCCCAGAGCTCCATTTTGGGGCCAGTACGGCTTAATATCAATGATCTGGATGAGGGGATTGAGTACACCCTCAGTAAATTTTTGCTGTTGACACCAGGCTGGGTGAGAGTGTTGATCTGTTTGAGGGTAGGAAGGCTCTATAGAGGGATCTGGAAAGAAAGGGCAGGGCAGAAAAAACTCAGTACTTTCTTGGTAGAAAGAGACAAGTAGTAAGTTTTGTCCTGACAAAAACAACTACATCACCCACAAATTGAAAGATTTTATGTTTTATATCTTTGTGGCTGGGCCCAAAGAATTGTGGTGAATGGATTTAAACCCAGTTGGCAGCAGGTCACAAGTCGTGTTCACCAGGGCCCTGTGTTGGGGCCAGTTTTGTTTAATAACTTTATCAATGATCTGGATGAGGGGATCGAGTGCTCCCTCAGTAAGTTTGCAGATGACACCAAGATGGGTGGGAGTGTTGATATGCTGGAGGGTAGGAGGGCTCTGCAGAGGGATCTGGACAGGCTGGATCGATGGACCAAGGCCAACTGTATGAGTATCAACAAGGCCAAGTGCCGGGTCCTGCACTTGGGTCACAACAACCCCATGCAACACTACAGGCTTTGG
>NW_010516925.1:0-14237 GCF_000687285.1 Phaethon lepturus | reverse complement strand
CAGCCAATAGCATCCTGGCTTGTATCAGAACTAGTGTGGCCAGCAGGACTGGGCAAGTGATTGTCCCTTTGTACTTGGCATTGGTGAGACCGCATCTGTGTTCAGGGGTTCAGTTTTCCACCCCTCACTACCAGAAAGACATTGAGGTGCTGGAACATGTCCAAAGAAGAGCAATGAAGCTGGTGAAAGGTCTGGAGAAGAAGTCTTATGAGGAGCAGCTGAGGGAGATGGGGTTTAGTCTGGAGAAAAGAGGCTGAGAGGAGATCTTAACCTCTACAACTCTAGAGCCACACTCTACAACCACCTGAAAGGAGGTTGCAATAACCACCGGAGGATGCTGGTGTCCTCTCCCAAATATCAAGTGATAGGACTGGAGGAAAGAGCCTCAAGTTGTGCCAGGGGGGGTTTAGATTGGATATTAGGAAAAATTTCTTCACAGAAAGGGTTGTCAGTCATTGGAACAGGCTGCCCAGGGAGGGGGTGGAGTCGCCATCCCTGGAGGTATTTAAAAGATGTGTATATGTGGTGCGTAGGGACATGGTTTAGTGGTGGACTTGGCAGTGTTAGGTTAATGGTTGGACTTGATGATCTTAAAGGTCTTTTCCAACCTAAATGATTCTGTGATAAGAAACAAGACTAGATCCTCTTCTTCACATATAGATATAGATCTATATATCTATATCTGTATCTCTCCAAGAAATCAAAAAAAGTTAGAGAGAGATATATGTGGGAAACAATGCTGAACAAAGCAGAATTCCAAGGAATTTTTTTTTTTTTACCACAGCATAGAAATTCCTGGTGCAGGAGTTAGCAATTGATATAGTAAAAAAAAAACCCACACACACACCACAGCATGAGAAAGACATTCCAGATAATGATAACACAAATAGAAACAAAAAATTGTCAGTAAAAGATGGCCACAGTTTGCTTTAGCAATGTCCTAAAAGAGATTTTACTTCAAGCAGCAGATTCATGGCAGCAGGCTTCAGGGTTTAATACCGCAGAGCCAAAAGGAGAAGGAAAGATGTTAATGTTTCCTCAGCAGTAAGAACTGGAATAAAATAATGTGAAGATGCAACTTACTTGTAGATTTAAGATTTTTTTTTCTGATTAAAAAAATCAATAAAATCTTATTCTAGTGCACAAAGCAAAAGGAGGCAAGTAGTAGTATTGTATTTCAGGTTATCAACATGGATGCTTTAATATTGTTATAATATTTTATGTCTCAAAATCAGTTCATTCCTTCCTACTCCCCAAACAGTGCAACAAACCCTTACAGATGGTTACTACACACTATTCCACAAACCTCCAAAAATTGTTTTACAGTCTCTTTACAGGACAACATCAAATCGTAATTGACAACATCAGAACAGAATTGCAGAACTCCTCCAGACACAGCTTGTTAGTGATTACCTTGAACAAAAATGCACAATATGTTATATATTTTACATTTTAATTGACAACTACCCTGAGATATTACTAATAAATAAATCTAGCTGCAAATTAAAACATGGATGTTTCATGTTGTTCAAAGTTTGACATGCAATATTAATAGCATGAAAGATATTCTTACTTTATTTGTCATCAAACAAAGGATAATAGAATCTACAGGCAACAAAACTGGTCATAAATTCCAGTTCTTTACATTCCAGTTTGTTCATCAACATATTATTCAACACATTGTGCATAAAGTCAACATCTTGAAGTGTGTTTGAAAGTTTTAATTAATGAATCCTTCATAACTTATGCACAGTTTTTAGAAGTATAAGAAAAGTAGTACTGCAATGAATTTTATAAGGCACTGACCCAGTTTGTTACAGGCCAGAACTGACTTACATGGATCCAGGTATCATTTTGGAACTCACAGCAGGTCATCGTAACATTGAATTTATTCAGTTAGTTAGATGCATGAGCTAGAGTCATTATGATTGTATCTATACTTTTCAGATTAGTTTTGAGTATATACATTTGGGACTACAATTTCCTGCAGACTTCCTTATTTTTCACAGAAGACTTCACCTACATAACCATTAATTGTATACAATAACAATGACAAAACAATACTTCGTTTGGAAAATAAATGTAAGAACCAAAAAATGGTAATTTGAAGGAGTAAAAGACACCATCTTTTAAGGTTTTTTTTTTCCCCTATCATTCTCATTCTGTATCTGTCAGATATTCTATCTCAGACCTAGCCTTTAGTAGGTTGAGAAGAATCCCTAATATTCTTGGACAAAGGTCAAGGAGGAAATAAGTGTTTTACAAATGGCATATTCACACTGATCTCTGTCACCCAAATTTCTATTAATTGAATATACAACTGAAATTGCACATATTTGCTTCAAATTTAATATCTGGATGAGGCTATCACCAGAAAATATGGAGAGGAAAAAGAACCCTACATAAATCTTAACATGAGAATGAAAAATTTGTTTAAAATATCCCCCACATTAAAATCAACTCCATTATTCTAAGAACATTAGAAAAACTTTAGAAGTTCAAGGAGCTATTGTATTATCATTTAAAAGAATAATATCCTGGCCAGATTAAATAATTTATTTCAAGTTCTACTTATCACTGTACTAATTATTTGCTTTAGATCATGGAGAGCAAAAAGAATACAGCTATAAATGTATCTGCATTTAAAAATACAATTAATTTAATTGAAATAATATGAACTTTAAAAGAAAGAAGAAAATGTCTGAGCTTCCATCTTATATTTTTTGATAACATAATTCAATGTATTATCATTTTGGCTTCAGTTACAGCAAGGAGTTGAAGACCATGTAACACATTCAAAATAGGTATAGGACAGGGAAGAAACTGTAATTTTTGCACATCCTTTCTTTTTGACCAAGTTGCTTAAAAAGTAGTGAAATTAGAAGACAGAGAAAAAAGAAGTTAAAGTAGTTGAAAGCACACAGCATCCTAGCTTTCAACTTTGTTTAAAAATCTTCACAAAATGTTGTAGTCAAAGGAAAAGTTATTACTGTGAAATTATTTTAATTAATTTTTAATTTCTTGATTAGCAAGACATCAAACATTTGAAAATAAAAATACTGTAGTTCAAAAATATTTCAAGAAAAACAGACTTTTATTAGTCCATAATACATTTATCTTCTCTGTTAAAAAATAATCAACCACCCCCAACCCATCCCTGGTAAGCTATGATCTCTCTTTCTCTTGAAATCATGACTCAAAAATCTCCCTGAAATCAGGCTAATTATGTTTTCATGGACATAGCATCCTGCCAGAAATTGCCTTCAAAAAGGTGTGTGAGGAAGGTAGTAAAAAATGGCACACTGAAGGCAACCTATGGCTCATTAAAATACTCATCTTCAGCATCTCATAGGATTACTGTGATGTACTTTTAATTTGCTGTTAAAACCACAGCCAGTTCAAGACCTTTCTCATGTACTTATGAAAAGTAGAAGTCAGTACTGTGACATATAAGAATACCTTATGTCATAGGCAAAAAAAAAAGAAAATAAAAATATTTATCTGAGTACTGGGAAGAATTTTAGTATTTCACCCACAGCAAAGAAGCGTTAACATTTCTGTGGTGCTTTGGTTAACAATTTCGCATTCTTGTCTGTGATTAAGCTGCATTTCTGGTTTACAAGGGGTGTCTGATGGTTACTTCATTAAATATTTTCAAATTGCTTTGTGATTTTTACATGAGAAGTGTGATTTCTGAGTAACTCAATCAAGTGAATAACATTAGATTTATCTCTGTTCTCACCTCCAGCAGAAATATTTGGAAATGCTTTTTTGTTTGCCTTTCATCATGGTTTTCACAGATAGAGGTTTTCAGGATTGTGAGTATCAGGTGGGCATACAGCAACTGCACAATGTCACAACAAAACACAAAGGTAATGTGTTTTTCCTGTTGCTGTCTATTAACAACAGGGTTTATCTAGTTCTATACGCATATCTGCATCAATAATTAATTTTTGCCGCAGTCTTTACTTCAGGTCTCCCTGTAGCAGTTTCTCCCATGTTCATTTAAAGATAATTTTTTTGTGTAACGAATGGAAAAGGTAGAATTCTGAACTTTCGTCATTCTGCTGTTTAACAAACTCAATAGCCATATCCTTAATACTTTGGCATTCAACCAGTCTTTAAATACTGAATTTACCTTAGACAAAGACAAATGCAGAATGCATTAACTAGTTAATAACATGTTTTTAATTCCTCAGTATAGACCCTTGTTCAAAATTTTAGGCTCATTTCAATCTTTTTGCCACTGTAGACAGATTATTTTCCAGTTTTATTTGCAAACACAAAACTTCTAAATTCTTCAAGTTAGGCTCATACACAGAAAAAAAGTTAAGATCAGCTTGAGTATCAGTCCTAAAAAGCCAAGAATTTTTCTTAAGGAATTTATGGAGAAAAAAAAAATCAATAATAATTCTGTAGCTTCTTTTTAAAATAATGCAGAAAATTTCTAAAACAGTACTTTCCCATTTTAGTTGCACATTGTATGAATGCAAAGAAAACAAGTAATGTAAACAGAAACTACAAAAAAACCCCAAGCATAAAGTAAGTACAATCAAAGAAGTCAATTACTATTATCAAAGGCCTTATGACTAAGGAACAAAACACTTTACTTTTATTTCCCAAAATATTCAGAACTGATCACCTGCAGGAACAGTGTGTCTCATATTGTACTTGGTCTTGTGTATCCTTACCATAGGGACATATCAAATACCAGTGATTTAGAATTTAATTCCAAAGATGATTAATTATATTTTGCATTTCCCTTTATCAGATCACATTATCTCCTTTCCTGTCTTCTTTAATGAACACTATAGTAACTAAGAATGTTGACATTCACAGGATGAGTATCAATCAAAACACTTGGGGCAATCTACCTCTCCGAAATTTTGTTCTAGGATACATAGGCTTAAGGAAAAAGGTTTTTGCTGTGCAGTTTTACTTGGAAGAGTCATTTCACACCTATGAACATTTAAAATGTAACAGCGGTTGCAAGAGAAGGTATTGGACCACTTAAAGAACACAGAGAGGCCAATCTCTCTCTTCACTGTCTTCGGAAGGCTGCTGCCACAGCCCCAACACCACGCCAGGCTTTATAAAAGGTTTGTTCAGGTAATTGTCAATAAGATGTGGACTTTCTCACTTCAGCTCATTGCTTCCCAATGCATTCACATTATTGCTACATAAAATTCATGTCCTACTAAAGGTGAAGTTTTTCTGGTAGCTCACATGAACAGGCTTGATAGACTGTCTCCTGTTTCAAGTGAACCACAGCTTACACTTGGTATTTCTGTGAGCAGCAGAGGAAGGAAACACTGAAGACTACGGCAGGATTTTTTTGCTGCAGTTGGAGCATACTGACAGTCTCTTGTGCTACTGCATTTCCATGAAAATATGTCTGGATTGAGGAGCCAGTTTCCCCAATCACTGAATTTAATCAAAATCGTTTGAAGAAATAGGCAGAAAAGGAAAAGAAACAGACTTATAAAATGAAAGCAAGAAAAAAGAAATAACTTCTAAATACCTTTTCCACTTCCTCAATTCCTTTCCTTTGTTTTTCATTAATAAGTTGTTTAATTAAACCTGTTCTTTGTTCTCTGCACAGCCATTTTTTTCCTAGGACTTTTCTATGATTAAGATTTACTATGGACGAGGTTAATGAGGCCAGCAGCAGTATTATGAGTCTGTGTGGAAATAAGAGAACACATCTCTTGCACCATTGGTTCTGAGCAGACCAAATTTCAATTCTTATTTACACCATCGCTTGCATTAAGCACTGGAGAAACTTGATTCCCTAAGTCCATAAAAAAGAAAAAAACCCCTCATCTTCTTGGGTATGAAGTAACTCGGTAGTCCCAAAAGAGCTGTCAGGTTCATCCATCCCCTGATGAATTAAAATGCTCAGACAAGAGGGACAGATTATTAATATAGGGAAGGAAGAACTTAGGACAAGGTTTTGGTAGGAAGGAGGAGGAAAGGGAGAAACTTGTCCCTGTCTCATATTATTTCAGGCAGAAATAGAGAAAACCACTCAGGCTGTAGAGATATGTCAATCATATAGGCCCAGACTTAGCAAACATCCCTACCTTAAAAAGGCCAATAAAACAAATACTTAACTTGGCGTCAGCTGGGACTTGGTCTGAGCCTTTAAAGTAAAAATTGTCCTTAATTCCCTTATTCCCTTCATAAAACGTGGTGGTATTTTTTCAGTTTGCCTGCTCTGTAAGGAGGGACACTACAGCAGCATGGACCGCTCCTGGAGCATGAGTCTATCAGTGCCCACTCGTACATTGAATTCCTGCAAAGCTATTTTATTGATACTAATATGCTTAAAACATTCTGTAAAGCAGTAGTATTAGGCTTAATTTTTACCATTTTACCATTTTCAACCTAAGATGCTGTTTCATACATTTAATCTTTGAACATTACGCAAAAATCAATCATCTATGTAGTGTGTTAAAGGTTACATGTTGTTCCTTGGGTCAGTACAATTCAGTGCTGACAACAATCAGGTAGCCATAATGTCTACATTTTTATTGCTTGTTATTTTTACTGAGTATCCTATTCAGAGAGCATTTATTACATTTAAATTCATTGGCTCAAAATACTCTCTAGAGACTGAGCTTTAAAATAATATGCGTGTTTTTCCATGCACAACTGTAAAGAAACACTGCCCTCTTCTGTCAAAACAGGGTGAATCTCCGTAGAGGCAGGCTTTATTTTGGAAAACCAAACTGGACTAAAACAGATTAAGAAATACTATTTTATATAGAAATAAAAGACTCTGTGCTATGTTCGAACAGCATATTTGAAAATGTTAATTTTAATTATTTTTTGTTCTCTCTAATCAATTAGTAAAATTCCTCTTTTCCCCAGTTCAAAGAGCCATTTCAGAACACCTACAAACATGGAGACATATTGCAACAGTTTTGTTTAATAAATAAACACATCAAATTCTTCAGTTACTTTCTGTGTGAGTAGCATTACATACGGCAGCAATTTCACAAATCCAAGTTCTAATTTTTTATTCTTTAGGGATTTATGTATTGTGATCTCTGATTAATATAGACATGTTACTTTTTGGCACCTTTATCCATTTCCCTACACTTGTAATATTTTCTTTCCTCAAGGCAGAGGGAGAGGAGTACAGAAAAACTTGTGAAAACCTTATTACTTCACCAACATCCAAAAATGGGATAACATTAGTTTTTCAATAAAAAGCAGTATTTCCTTTTCAAAACTTGCATCATTATCTTTCACCAATCCTGCCTTGAATACCCACTGTCTAAACTGTGCCACTAATATAATTACATGCTTATTTTTAAGACTGATGAGTTGAGATAGTGATAATATCCTTCTTTAAAAACAAACAACACAAAATGGAGACCCAACTCCATAGAAGCACATGCAGCGCCACATGCTGTGAGAAAGATGTATGAGCTAATGTAATTGGACAGTCTTACTCTTTAAAACCTACCATTTTAGTCTTTCCTTACTGGTGGAATTGCCATATGCTCATGTAAAAGCCAGCAGTTCTTCACTACTCTGCTCTCTGAAAGAAGAAACTGAAAACACCACTGACAAACTTTCTGAGATTTCAGGGTGTTTTTGGTCTGTTGTTTTCTGCAACTAAGAAAATTATCTCTGTAAGAGTAAGAATTGCCTTTGCTATTAGAACACCAGTGAGAAGAAGAATTACCCAGTCACAATTTTGTCTTTATTTAGAAAGACAAAGCAATATTCTCCCCGCCAAAAACCCCAAGACCTAACACTGTGGACCTATTAGTGCATTTCAGTAAGAGTTATCATCACAGTAGACAACACAAGTAGAAAAGACATCCTCATTGCTTTTGCTGAGGAAAATAAATACCAAAAATTAGCCTTACACATAAAAAATCTATACCTAAGATGCCTCTTAAAAACTATGGGAAAGTCAAAACAATAAGGAAAAATCTAATGAGGTTTCACAAGCAGTTATAAACTAAAACCTAAATCCATCCCAGGTTATTTTGACATATAACTGTGTAATTTTCCATAAGGTGATTTCCCCACATTGTTGCACTAAGATATTTTCGATGCAGTTTGCATCCCATTCCTTCAAAGACTTTGAATTTAACTTCATTTAGTAAAATCTTTGAGACATACCACTTTGGTTCCACATACTCTAACAAAGCACCTCAGTTTCTCCGAAAGAGTTGTTTTTCATAATCTGCACCTTTCTGCAGATATGCACAAATATTACTTGCCAACTTCAGGATCAAACTTTCAAAATTTAAACAGAATATTGTTATTGTCACAAACACCAAGTTCTGTACTAAAACACATTTAAAATTATATAAAGATACCTTAACTAAAATTTCACAATAAAAATAAACACATTCAATCAAATTTTCAGTAAAGGTCAATATTCATGCTGCAATCATGAATTTGAACAGTTTTTCAAACAAATATAAGCAAATGAGATTAACTGAGTATCCATTTAAGTGGGCAATTTCAGGCTTGTCTAAGATCGACCCAGGGAAAAGCCATTTCAAATGTGTTTGGTTTTTAGTATGGGGTTTATTTCCAGAAGTTTTCAACCTACCTAAAGTATATGAACAAAGCAACAGAATTTTCCTCCTACATTTTTTTTTTCCATGTAATTGTAGAAAGCTCTAGCTTTTGGATGTTCACAAGCCCCCTGTGAATCACAGGCTACAGAATTTCAGAGAACACTACAGAGAATAAATACAGGACAAAGGATTTCTTATTTTTCTGGTCTTTCTCTAATTGTTCTCAGCAGGTAGTGGGACTGTATTTTACTTTTTATAGTTTCATACTGGCATTCATTGCTGGATCTAAACAGCCCTTCCCTCCCACTGCATCATAGGACTATAAAGTTACAGAGCTATATGAGACCATGGAAACTAATTCTGGGCAGGATAACATATTAGCTCTTCTAAAATTCATCTCCCATTAATCCTGTCCATTAACATAAAAGCTTCATTAACCTGATACTCTAGCAGGACATTTCCTGTTAGCGGCCAGTGAACAAATTATGACTGACACCTGAATAAGGGTAAAAGCAACACAGTTATCCATAACTATACCTTCCACGCTGGGCAGAACAGCAGCTGCTTGTTGAAAGTTATGTCTGAAAGGTGCAAGTAAAAGAAAAGCAGAACCACAGCCTTATGTTTCACCTTAAACACACTGATGAATCACCCAAATAGGGTTAGACACTGGCTACCATTTCCGAGTCGCTGGCTTTCACAGTTTTACCCACAGTGCTCCTCTCTCCATCGTGCCTTACCAGAGTTCAAAGGCGGTTCAAAGCAAACCAGCAAGTTCCTACTGTAACCTCACCAAGAGACCTTCAACTCTTCTACAACATAATCTAATGATTTTAAAGAGAAGAGTCTAGTGTGAAGCTGATTTTAATGGTGAAAATAATTGCACGTGATGTTTCAAGGTTTCTGAAGTAGAAAGCCATGAGGTTTCCGATCAAAATTCCTGGGGAACAAGTGTCATTTTTCACATAGTGCACTTCAGCATTTATAAGCTGTAACACATTCTAGAATGTTAATTTTATGAAAAGCTATTCTTTACAACATAATCCTTGAAGAGTATATTTTAACCCGGAAGAACTGAAGGAGAAAAGCAAAAAAAGACTAGGAAAGCGTATCAGGGAAAGGAAAAATGTAAGTATTTTGTTCATGCATATTTTTTAGACAAACTTTTATGGATAAGGATCATAGAGCTATAATATGTGCTAATACTAAGTAGTAAAAGAAATGGATTTGAAACAGCCAGAAGAAATACATATATGGTCAGAGAAACAGGGAAAACTAATATTGAAATAGTGAGGGAGAAAAGACAGCTGCATTTAAATTCAGAAGAGCCTCAGACTCCAAGCTGAGAGATTATTCAGGTATTTGAGGGGCTAGAGAGCACAAAGACTGTCAACAGATACTTTTTTTTTTAAACTGTGTAAAGTTTTCAGGTTAAGAAAGCAAGCAAACCAGGATGTGTCCAATTCCAATCATTTAACCAAATCCTATCCGTTGCAGCAAAGGCCAACAGAAAAAAAAAAAGTGCATAAAAGGTAGGTAACAATAAAAACAATAGTACAAGAGATCATGCCCTTGTCAGATTTAATATAATGCCTGCTACAACTTTCAGTAAAGTCGCTCTCCACTGTGATAAGGTTTAAGACATGATTGAACTTTTTTTTTTGTTTCCCTACTCTTAAATGTCAGACTAAGGCAACAGAGAGACCCATTTCTAACAAACAAGGAGGCTGTAAGGTGCACAATTAACCAGGCAATGTTACAAGGAAGAATTTGCAATTGCAGCCGTTTCTCATAAATAGCATGCCTTTACATAGCGTGCCGTACAGCACAATGGCAGCACACAGATGTAAAGGTCTCATAAAATTAATGTATCACAAAGATTAGCCTCTCGGTGCCTGTAACTTAAAAACTGAACTATTCATGTAAGTTTTCTTAGCAACTTGATTAAAGATATCGATACTGATCATCTTTTATAATTTAGAATTCTATTACACCACTTTTTCTAGATTGCCATCGGACTGCATATTGTTTTGCTCCATTAGAATTTCTAATCCAGAACTATGTTTTGGCAAATGTGTACAGCATTTTACTCCGACAGGCTCATATCTGTTGAGAGTAACTAAAATACAAACAGTGAGGCATTTGTTAGTCAAAAATGTGTGGAATAATTTATGAAAATAGTTCTTGGTTTGAAGTTTGTACGAAGTATTTAATAATTTTAAAATTTCCATTTGTCTTGATTTGATCAATGTCTCTTTCTGTTGCTCAGATGGTTAAAGATGTTCCTCTTATTTAATTTTCCAGTTATAGCTCTTAAAATTGTAAATTATCAATATTTTCTTTGTAAAAAATCAGGTAATGGAAAGTCTTTCTGTAGAATACCTCAAATGTGATCAAAACATTCATCATTAAATAGCTTGCATATCACATTCAAACTAGTTATATAATATTGGATGTATAATAATGAATCTTTTTAAAGAATGTGGTTTTGTTTTAGAACATTTCCTTTGGTTTTGCTATCTTACTTCACTACCCTCTCTTCCCCTCACTGTGTCTTTCAAAAACAATTTTGTAGTAAAAACATAGCTAAAGAGAATGCAACGTGTGTCTTGCTTGATTCTGTCCTCAGGCAAAATAAAAGTAATTCTTGTTTTCTCCACAGTTTGCTGAGAATTCAGCTCCCCATGCACCCCCAGCCTTGCTAGCAGGAGAGCACGAGAAGCTGGACTGTCCTTGACTGCTTAGCAACAGCTCAAAGCATCAGCACATTATCAACAGTTTCTCATCCCAAATCCAAAACATATCCTCATGCTAGCTTCTGTGAATAAAAGCAACTGTATCCTGGTTTCAGCCAGGACAGTAGCAAGCCAGAGTCTGCACAATTCATGCAATGTTTGTTTGCTTACAATGTGTTCTTGTAATAGTTCCACAGAGAGAAACAAGAACAGGTTCCACAGAGACAAAATGTAGATTTTGGGGTCTGTTTTGCTTATTACTCAAGTATCTTAGAAAAATATATGTCCAGTGCTGTATGAGATTAGAATATTGCCTATGCTGCAGCTTACTTGAGTTAGGCCTAAATTTTAATTTGAAATTTTCCTGACCAAAAGCTTAGCTAAATTATCATGGCCAATCAGATTCAACATTTATGAAATACCTTCTGTTTAATAACTTCTTCATAAGACTCTGCCTGTCTTTGATGTTTAGATCCTTCCTCCACAGAAAAATTGCACAGTTTGCTAGAGAGTATAGGACCACAGCAGCAGGGCACAATGTCCTTGATGCTCCCATCTGGAAGTGAGCTTTTCCTGGTAACCCAGTGAAACTGTGTTACTCAAGCAGCAAGAAAACTTCCTGGACTACAATTTTGTAACTAAAGAGGCAGCTTGGGAATAGGAAGAGGCTCTTTCCTCCTCTTGTGCCTTGAAGGGTTGGCTGTAAAGGCTGTCTACTGTATTCAAAACATCCTTTTGTCAAAGGATGATGAATGATGATAAAAAAGAAAAAAAGTAAGCCTTGCCTTAGGTATGATTATGTGCCCTCCATTTCCCTTGTCAAGGGGGTTTTATTCTCACCAAGCTGCCTTTTAGACTATCACAATTAGGTTTTAAAGCAATTTGTATGCATAAGTTGAAAATATTACTTCAAATTAACTTCCAGATGCACTGTGGTGCTACAGTGGGACACAGGAACCAGTATAATTCTGGTTTTGCTATTGGCCTGATGGGTAACCTTGAGCAAGACACTTCACATCTGTGTGCTCCTATTAATCTTTTAATCTGTTCAAATTGTAAGGTCTTGGGGGGGGCATTGTCACTTGCTCTGTGTTTCCATAGTATTTAGCACAGTAGGACCTGCTGTAATATGCTGCTGCTGTAATTCATAAAACTAAATAGCTAATACAAAAAAAGCAAATAGGTCTAAGAGACCATACAGAGATTCAAAATTACTAAGGACAGAACTGGACCCAAAGGATTATTAAGTTTTATTATGCAATGACATTCAGACCAGGCATTTTATAGGCACAGTTAAACCCATCTGCAAATTAATTTACAAACATTCAGTCTTATTACCATATTACTAAAAAAAAAAATCCTAAAAAGCAGTGTGATATCTGTGCCCTCCCCTTTTAAGTTTTTTTTCCAAGCTAACAAACCGAAAGATTCCCTCTTCCTCCTGTCTCAGCCATCAGCCTTGAAAAGGCAAACTGGGACCTGAAAATCAAATTAGATTCTGTCTAAAACATGATCAATAAAAGTAATGACTGCATTTTCACCACACTTGACGTGTTCTACTACTGCTAATCATGCATGAGCTAGAAAATAAATTGGGGATCCTACCATAGAAACCGTGTACAGCTCATACCAAAAATTGGTACCAGAACTGATAGAGAGGTCCCAATTATTCCTTTGCATGGAAGCACTGCTAATTCTGCAAGGGTATCCATGGAGACCTTGTTGGCCTATATGCCAAAAATATATTGACAGTGAAAGGCTGCTAATTTTTATAGAATCATAGAATCATAGAATAGTTTGTGTTGGAAAGGACCTTCAAAGGTCATCTAGTCCAACTCCCTGCAATGAGTAGGGACATCTTCAACTAAATCAGGTTGCTCAGAGCCCCGTCCAAACTGACCTTGAATGTTGCCAGGGATGGGGCATGTACCACCTCTCTGGGCAACCTGTGCCAAGGTTTCACCACCCTCACTGTGAAAAATTTCTTCCCTCTATCTAGTCTAAACCGCCCCCCTTTTAGTTTAAAACCGTTACCCCTTGTCCTATTGCAACAGGCCCTGCTAAAAAGTGTGTCCCCACCTTTCTTATAAGCCCTCGTTAAGTACTTGTATCGTTTCTTCAGCAGGCAGGTGTTCAGCCATCTCCAGAAAAACAGGGCTCCATCACACGTAACGGTTTCTTGGGAAGAAAAGATGCCATAACTCCAAACACCCCCCACCCACCCTCGCCCTTCCTTCTTCTTCGTCCCAGCTTTACATATTGAGCATGATGTCATAGGGTATGGAATACCTCCTTGGCCAGCCTGGGTCAGCTGTCCCAGCTGAGCCCTGTTCCAGCTTCCCATGCACCCCCAGCTTGCCCACTGGCAGGCCAGCATGAAAAGCCAGACAGTCCTTGATGCTTAGCAACAACCCAAAACATCAGTATGTTATCAACATTTTCCCATCACAACTCCAAAACATAGCCTCACACTAGCTTCTATGAAGAAAATTAACTCTATCCCGGCTGAAACCAGGACAAAGCTGAACAACCCCAACTCTCTCAGCCTTTCTTCCTCCCAGCCTGTTCTCATAGCAGAGGTGTTCCATCCCTCTGATCAATTTTGTGGCCTCCTCTGGACCTGCTCCAACAGGTCCATGCCTTCCCTGTGCTGAGGGCTTCAGAGCTGGATGCAGGTCTCCAGATGGGGTCTCGCCAGAGAGGAGTAGAGGGGCAGAATCACCTCCTTCAACCTGCTGGCCATGCTTCTTGGGATGCAGCCCAGGATATGGTTGGCCTTCTGGGCTGCAAGCGCACATTGCCAGTTCATGTCCAGCTTTTCATCCACCAGTACCTGCAAGTCCTTCTTGACAAGGCTGCTCTCAGTCCCTTCATCTCCCGACCTGTGCTGATACCAGGGGTTGCCCTAGCCCAGGGGCAGGGTGCTGCACTTGGCCTTATTGAACCTCATGAG
>NW_010516924.1:50952-54999 GCF_000687285.1 Phaethon lepturus | reverse complement strand
TTAGACTGGCTATTAGGAAAAATTTTTTTACAGAAAGAGTGGTCAAACATTAGAACAGGCTGTTGAGGGAGGTGGTGGAGTCACCATCACTGAAAATATTCAAGAAATGTGTGGACATGGCACTTCAGGACATGGTTTAGGGGGCATGGTGCTGTTGGGTTGATGGTTGGACTTGATGATCTTGAAGGTCTTTTACAACCTTAGTGATTCTATGATCAAGGGAGACATATATACCAACATACGGAATCTGCAAAATGAATAGTAATTCCTGTTGAATTAGATTTTTACAGTAGGTTAAGAAAAGTGTTTTTAGTTTATGATGATTGAAATAATCAGAATTTTGATCGACCCAAACAAGAGACGCATTGCTGTCCAACTGCTTGGTTGAACGTTATTAACAGTTTGAAAATGAGTAATAGAACTAGTACTCCTGATCTGAAAGGAACTAATAAGGATTCCCTGAGATTCACCACTGCCCCCCATCATTGTGTAACAAAGATTTCAGTTACTGCAATAATAGTGTTGGGGTGTCTTTGTTTTTAACTTATTCTTGCCATTCTAATCCTAGAAATAGGACTATTACCCACCTAGATCAGAATGTTTTATCTCTATGGAAAGCAAAACTGAAAATTTTTTCAGGATACAAAAACCTCAAATCTAAACCAAACCATGAAAGTTCCTTTGAGTACCAGGCATCTATTACAGTGTCTGCAGGCAGCCTAACACAGGAGCGTACTGAGGATGCAATGCCTATATTAAGAACGGGGATGCATATCTAACACAAATACACACTAGTCCTTTCTCTGCACCCCTCACCACTGCTTTATGACCTGGTTTCTACATGAAGGAAGCAGATACATACGAGGGCGTCACAGTGCACTAAAACATATCCCACTTTACCTGCAGAGTTTGAAACATTCCATGAAATAACTTTACCCCGTAGATAGTCCTAGGGTCCAAGTGACATTCAAGGGGCATGCAGCACTCATGAACAGGATCCTTTTCACTGCAGTTTTCTGACAACTTGCGCTGAACCTGATGTTTGTGCACCAGGAAAGTGCCTGAAAGCGAAGTTTTTGTTATGTATGCTTGTTCTGCTTCTGTGCACGCATAATGTGCATTAATGGGGCATGTACGTATGTGCATGTACATATACACACTCTGAAAAACAAGCTTTTCAAGATGTGTTTGTCTGAATTCCAAGCATTTAAGGAAAATAATGTGGATACGAGACATGAAAAAATAGCCATACTAGTGTGATGTAAAAGCAGTAATCTTCTAATTCTTAAATAATAAGACTGCCTGTAGTCAAATGAAAATAATTAATAGTAGCTCTGCTTAAAGCAGGCAATATCAGATTATAGTAGGTGTGAGATCAGCAGGTACCAGGGTACTGCTATTAATCACAAGTGGGATTTCTGTTTCCAATATGATATAAAAACAGAACAAATATGAACTTTATTAAATATTTCCTCTTACAGCTGTAATATTTCTGACGTGACTAAGTGCTTTCATGGTGGAATAAGGTGATGTGTCTTGCTTGTGTTTTGACACATCTTTACTAGAAGGTGAGGTGCTTGCTCAGAGCTCTCAAACGGACTTGGTCTACAGTGTGTAGTGCTCTCTCTTGGCTTTCTGGAGATTCAAGTTTGATTGTATTTTGTTTAAACTAAGTTCCAACTCTGTCTTTAGTGAAGATCACTGCTGGCGGTATGGAGTCAACGTTATTTTAAGGCTAAGAAAGTCTCAGCTGAAGTGTTTAATTGTTGCATAGCAGAAGTCTAATGGATATCCATGAGTTCAAAATGGTATGCTAGTGTATTGTAAAAATCCATCAACCATTGCATTCTAAATTATCTTTTGGAGACAAGATACATGTGAGGCTTATTTGGTTGAAGCAGCTTAAGTAAATGGGATGCAATTATTCCATTAGGTCCGTGAACCCATCAGAATACAGTGAGGGAATAAATTCCTCTGCTTATATTTATGAAGAGACATATTTTCTCCATGAATTAATACCTTTCAAAAATCTCTGTTGCTCATATCAAGCAAACTAACTGTGAGCCAAAGAAATTATTGGCACTACTTTTGGAGTAAGTCACTACTGATTATGAAAATTTCTAGATTAAAAATGAGGCAATCACTGAGAGGTACTTATATCCCCAAGTCCTTTAAGTAGTACTCTTAATGTATAAGAATTATTCACAGTTTTTCATATAGATATTTTTGTATGTGTTTTGAAAATGTGTGAATAAAAAAATATTTGAGTACTCACAATTCTAGTAGAATTAGAAAAAGAATGCATAGTTCTGGATTCTTTTTTTTTCTGATTGTTAACTCTATGGCAATATCCTAATTACTCTTTGGATTGATATTAAGAGTGTTCTGCCACTGAATATTTGAAAATGTCCACTTTAACTTGGCCACATGGATATCTTCAACGTCTTGAGGTAACGATGCATACAGTTTAAACTGATACTTGCTGAACTAGCACTAACACTTCCAGAAGTGCTTATTCTGTCCATGTCCTGAACTGTCTAGAAACAAGTTGGGAAGCTAAAGGGAAATCTGCTATCACAGTGATCCTCAGTTAAAAAGCACATTTTCATGATCAGCAACTTAATAATATGCACAGAGCTCCAATATACAGAATGCATTTAGTCAGTTGAAAGTGGGGGGAAGCACATTTTCATGATCAGCAACTTAATAATACGCACAGAGCTCCAATATACAGAATTGGATGCATTTAGTCACTTGAAAGTGGGGGGAGCATGGACATGAGGGCCCACGCAGGTACACACCTTCCTGTTGTCATATCAGGATTGCCCTCCTGTGGTGAAAGTTCAAACACTACCAGTGCATTATAACTGCATTGTGGCCACAAACCCTTTTTTTCAGGTTGAGAGTTAGCTTGCAAATGATACTTGTTGTGTCATTGTGCAAGTCAGATGTTACAATGTAGGTGAATGTTTTCACACCACAGTTGTGTCATTGTGCAAGTCAGATGTTACAATGTAGGTGAACATTTTCACACCATGAGTAGATGCAATGAACTAGAAGAATAGACCCGTTATTTCAGGGCTGAAGAATTCTGGATGCTTTTCTGTTGTGTACACTTGCAATGTCTTACATGTATGTGCAGATTTGTGCAATACACGTATATATATTCTAAACCCAGATTTTATTTCCAGATGTGCAAGTCAGATGTTACAATGTAGGTGAACATTTTCACACCATGAGTAGATGCAATGAACTAGAAGAATAGACCCGTTATTTCAGGGCTGAAGAATTCTGGATGCTTTTCTGTTGTGTACACTTGCAATGTCTTACATGTATGTGCAGATTTGTGCAATACACGTATATATATTCTAAACCCAGATTTTATTTCCAGACTGATTCAAAGTAGATTTCCCAAAAAATCAAAGTGCAGTTCTGTTAAGGTTAAAGTTCATGATATGGGTTCATTTATGTAAGAGTTTATTTGTGTGATTGTGCATCAATTGTATAATGACTTGGAAACCTTAATTAGCTTATTTCAGAGGTTTGGTTTTGAAAGCTAGAGGAACAAGTGCTGAGCCCACTAGTTTAATGCAAAGAAGGCATTAAGTACCTCAGCCTTTTCCTCATCCTTGGTGACAAATTCCCTCCCTCCCCATCCAATAAAAGATGGAGATTCTCCTTGGTTCTCTTCTTGTTCTTAATATATTTGTGAAAACATTTTTTGTTAGCCCTTATGACTGTGGCCAGATTGAGTTCTAGCTGGGCTTTTGCCTTTGTAATTTTCTCTGTGCATGACCTAACGAGATCCTTGTAACTCCTTCTTGAGTTGCCTGCCTCTTCTTCTAAAGGCCTATTACTTTCCATCAAGATTGCACAATGTCCTGGTTTCAGTCAGGGTAGAGTAAATTTTCTTCACAGAAGCTAGTGTGAGGTTGTGTTTTGGATTTGGGATGAGAAAATGTTGGTAACATACTGATGTTTTGGGTGGTTTCTAAGCAGTCAAGGACAGTCCAACTTCTTGTGCTGGCCTGCCAGTGAGGAGGCTGG
>NW_010516924.1:0-50668 GCF_000687285.1 Phaethon lepturus | reverse complement strand
CGATTCTCTCCCCTATTCCACCATGGGGGGAGCGAGCAGTCGCGTGGTGCTTAGTTGCTGGCTGGGGCTAAATCACGACACACATCTTCCTTGAGCTTCGTTAACTGGAAACTTTTTCTTAAGCTTGCCTAGCTACCACTTCTCTATGTGGTGGGCAGAATGTCCATGGTGAGAGAATATATACATACATTTAAGAACGCAAGGTAATAGGAGAACCACACTGGGGAGTTTTTAAGATGCTAGAAAATTTCACTAAGAAATTTCAAGAAGAACTACTGAGAAAATATACTTTCCTTGAAAATAATACAAATGCAGGCCCCCAAGTTCTGAGTTCTCAGTTACTAAAAAAAAAAAGAAAAAGTAATATTTTAGTTTATCTTCACTTTATGGCAGAAAGGTGAGTTAGAAGGGTCTTATGCTAGAACAAAAATTCTACAGAAAATCTACCTCAAGTTACAAAAACAAGCTAGTTATAGATGTTCTTTGTATTACTATTTCCAGATTTTTCTAAATTTGTTGTAGCACACATGATAGAACACTTTCGAAGATGTTTAGTTCAAAGTTGCTTAGAATCCGTGTCTTGGGGGCATGGGGATGAAAAATGAATGAGTTCTGTATCTCCAGCATGGGGCAAAAGGTTTAAAATATTAAATGTATTTTTTTCCCCTAGGGTTTTCTGAGATATGAGCAGATGGGTCTTTGATTTCAAGCATAAGCCAAATGATAAAAGATTGGAAATTACACCATTAAAAAATTATAAACAGTAGGTTATAAATTTCTATCACTCACTATTGTTAATTAACCTTTAAAAGCTGATCATGTAGAGAAAGCCTGGGGTTTGGTTTCTGTGGGAACACTTTTTAGTAGTAATGAGCACCTGAGGATTCTTTTCTCTCCCAGAGTGAACATGACATTTCAGTGCTCGAAGATGTGTGTGTGATGCCAGCACCTTTCAGTGTTTTAAGCATGGCAAGAAAGCTTGATATTTTCCATATAGATGCAGAAAGGGCAGTGATTTTCTTCTGCTTAGTCTGGACATGATTCCAAATTTTCCGCTCTCACATTCAAGAATTAGTTCCATGAATAGCACTCATTTTCAGAAGTGTTGCTGGGAACCTTTTGCTGACATTTTGCCATCAGCAGGAGCAAAAATAAAGGCTTGTAATGACTTCATCTTTGCTTATATTTGTCTAACTGAATATGCTTGCATTTTTAAAGCCATTTTAAAATACTTTTTCCTTTCAAACAAATTGAATTGCACTAAAATAAGCGTTAAAAATAATGTCAAAAGAATACTATTTTAGGATCTTGAATCAAGTTGCTTTAGATGATGCAGAAAGATCATTGCACTATTCTAGTTGTTTATGTAGCATGGCCTGGATCCTGCAAATAATTTACATGAACTTGACTTAAAAAAACCCCAAAAAACAAAAACCAAAAGAAGTCTTCAGAATGAAAGGGAACAGGGGGCAATGTCTCTAATTTGTTTATGTACATAGACTCTTCTGTGCAGGTGAGATGACCCTATGCTAATCTCCTACTGCCACCCAAAGCCCCAAATCTCAGTTTGACAGTGGGACCAGATGCTTTAAGTATTTAGCAAATATCTCATGTTGACTGCAGGTGTTAAACACATGAAAGTGGAGAGCCATCTAATGTATCTATATACAGATAAACACATACATTGGTTTTTGCTTTTTCCCTTGTGGCTTATTATTTTTCTAGGCTCATTCATCTTTCATATGGAACCCCAAGGGTAGACACCACAGTGAATAAAATGCTTGAAAAGGTTGTGAGATACATTGTAGTGTAAAGTTCTTACAGTTTAAGAAAGTTGCAGATTTTTTTGTGTGTGTATGAACATAGTACTCAACAGAAGAGTATAAGTAAAGGGTTGCAAATACTTTCATTAGTGAGGGGTATAAAATTCTGTGTCATTAACGTACTGGTGTTTGGTATTTTTTTATTATAGTTAAAAAATGTATTTTTATTTTCCGTGGGAAAACACATTCTAATATAAGCTAGTGTGCTAAGAATTAGGAGTTGTCTGGAGGTAGGTTTAGGCTCTTCTGTATCTATATGGCTACTCTTTCCTTCTCTTAAACTTCCCTTTAGACTGGAGAGAGTTCTCTGACATTTCCACAGAGACATAAACTAAATTAAAAAAAAATAAAATGTATTTTTATTTTCCGTGGGAAAACGCATTCTAATATAAGCTAGTGTGCTAAGAATTATGGAGGTAGGTGTAGGCTCTTTAGGCTCTTCTGTATCTATATGGCTACTCTTTCCTTCTCTTAAACTTCCCTTTAGACTGGAGAGAGTTTTCTGACATTTCCACAGAGACATAAATTAAATTTAAAAAAAATAATCACTGTATATATAAGAACTGGAACAAATTTCTGACTTTTTTTATTAGCGCCAGATAACACTGTGGTGGTGTTGTTTGGTTAGACATAAACTAAATTAAAAAAAAATAATCACTGTATATATAAGAACTGGAACAAATTTCTGACTTTTTTATTAGCGCCAGATAACACTGTGGTGTTGCTGTTTGGTTTAAAAAATTATTATTTCTACCTGTTTCAGAATGAGATTAACTGGAAATAATGGCCTGGTCACTTGTTTTCAGTCCTTCCTTTCTATTAAAAAACCTTATTGGCTTTGGTTCCCTGCATTTGTATTGACAGATGTGAATGGCTGAATATGTTTGGTACAGACGTGGGTTTGAGTCTACCTATCTGGAACATCTGACCCTTTTACAGATATATTGACAGCATGAGGAAAAAGTCTTCCCTAAGTAGGCAATAATCCAGTAGTATATGGCCAAGAGTATATATCCCTCGTAGGACAGATGAATGAAATCTGGGATGTCAAACTTTTGGGAAAGTCTGATCTTCTACTGATTGTTTTTTGTACCAACCCACATCAAGAGTCTGAAACTTTTGGGTTTCTACAGAATGAAAATTCTGGCAGTTTGAGTAGAAGAACTCAAAATATTTTGACTTGAAACTTCTGGGAAAACAAGCAGAAACTGAAGTCACCCCCTCAAAGGGAGGGTTTCAAGAGATGTGATGCTACTAGAAAGGTAGGACAGCAAAGCTTAGCAGTAACGTGTGGTGAAAACCAAACTGGATACACAGAATGCTTTTTAGAGAAAAATGAAAGGCTCTGCTAGTCTAGCTGGCTAAATTTTGTGCCAGCCTTAATGAGGTACTTCAGAGGAAGTGACAAGAAAAAAGTGTAGAAGAGTATTCCATAAGTCTGTAAGAGAATCTCATCCTTAATGCTATTAATAAAGGTTGACCAAAAAAACTTTATCTTGTAAACAAAATCTTAAGTAGCAGAGTCTGGTTGTTTATTAGAGGAAGAGCAAGACATTAAAAGGAAAATATTTTTTCTTTATTTCTTCTGACTATGCATTTCCCTATAAATCTTTGTTTTGTAAACCAGAGCTCCTGTTAAGTGCTCTTTGTATGAAGTAGCTCACAAGATAAAACTTCTGATCCCACCAACAAATAACCACTTCTCATAGACTTCATAATAGAAAAAAAAATCCCGAGACCCTTAGTTTCTGTTTCTGACTTTGAGAGGATAAGAATAGTACCAGAGAAATAGGGAACAACAAAAAAATTAAAACTAGTGTCTAATTCTACTGGTAGTTTCTTAAACAAAAATACAAATACTGTCTTTCCAATGTTTAATATCCCCTTTCAGTTTTTTCTAGGTACTTGTAATTGTGTGTTTCAAAATATACGGCAGTGAGGGTTTATATTTTGTTTTGTACATATAGAGGCTTGATATGGCATTTGTGTAATTCACAAACATTGTGTTGTGATTGACATTTGTATAATTCATAAGAAATGTGATTCAGAAAAAAATCAGAATATGAAAGGGAAATTATAATTCAGAACCACAAGGAATATATATAACCAGAAGTTAATTCTGTTCTATGACCTATTGGATCCTAATGGCTTAGGTATTGGAAAAATTTTGAAGTAGGGCGAGAGTTGTAAAAACCCGGATTTATTAAAGTTAGCTGTGAAACTCCTTTTTATTTCATTGGTGACATATTCTCCTTCTGTAATTTGGATCTGAGCTTTGGGAGTCTAGGACTCCAAGTTTCTCCCCACTGTGCCAGGCTTTCTTTCAGAATGCTGAAGCCTATCTAGAGATAAAAGAATTATATTATTGTAGCAGCTTTTGAGTAGCAGCCAAAATACTCTGTGCAGTCAGACGAGGTTTTTGATGTACCTGGCTTATTTACTGTTTAAAAACACCTACTCTTTCTCAGCTTTTAAATTAACAGTTGAAAAAACTGAACCTGAATGAGTCTGAGAGGTTGGAGAGGCTTCTTCTGCTATCTGAATAAGCATCTAGCGATGTCACCTACATCTCTGTTCTGATATCTTTCTGTAAGAAAGACTGTTGAAAGAGGAAAACCTTGTGGAAATCACTGAACAATGTCCCTCAGATTTGTTCTGAAGTATAAAGCAAATAAAATATATTGTTAATGATGATGGAGGGTGTAAACGTCTTTTCTCACTTCTCTTCCGTAAATGTTACCTGATGAAAGAGTAGGAGAGGTTGACTACTAGATGTACCTTAGGTAGCTGCACTAGGCACAGACAGCTGGCGGGGTGTTGTGACAGCCTGGCCATTGCTCTGCAAATGTCCTTGCTCATGTCACAAGAGCTAAGCTAATGACAGGGCTATCGATATTGGCAGCAGCCCTGATTAAATTAGTATCGACTCAAATTAAGTTTACTCATCTTATTGGGAGCAGCCCTGAGGAGAAGGACTTGAGGGTTTTCTTTGATGAAAAGCGCACCATGACCCCGCAATGTGCGTTCGCAGCCCCAAAAACCAACCATATCCTGGGCCGCATCAAAAGAAGTGTGACCAGCAGGTTGAGGGAGGTGAGTCTGCCCCTCTACTCCACTCTGGTGAGACCCCACCTGCAGTACTGCGTTCAACTCTTGGGGCACCCAACATAAGAAGGACATGGACCTGTTGGAACAGGTCCGGAGGAGGGCCACAAAGATGATCAGGGGGCTGGAGCATCTCTCCTATAAGGACAGGCTGAGAGAGTTGGGGTTGTTCAGCCTGGAGACAAGAAGGCTCTAGGGAGACCTTATAGCAGCCTTCCAGTACCTAAAGGGGGCCTACAAGAAACGCGGAGAGAGATTTTTTTACAAAGGCTTGCAAGGAGTAATGGCTTTAAACTGAAAGAGGGTGAATTTAGAGTAGATATTAGGAAGATATTCTTCACTGCAGGGATGGTGAGGCACTGGAACAGGTTGCCCAGAGTAGATGTGGAAGACCCCTTCCTGGAAGTGTTCAAGGCCAGGTTGGATGGGGCTTTGAGCAAACCTGGTGTAGCGGAAGGTGTTCTTGGCCATGGCCGAGGGCTTGGAACTAGATGATCTTTAAGGTCCCTTCCAACTCAAACCATTCTATGATCTCAAGAGTTGCTGCCTCCTGCTCCAGTGATCCTGTAATAGTACTCACACTTATTTTTTTTCATTGGTTATCATAAGGATTTTTCACAACATTTTATGAAATGAGTAGAAAGAAATAGGAAGTATAAATAGATAAATTCTCTAGCTTTTTCTGACCTAGATTTATTTCTTTGGTATATATTATGATTTGAAAGCTTTGTTTTTCACTGGATATGTACAATTACTTTAGTCTGAAGATACCTGTAGGACCTTTTGATCATGAAGACAGCTTTTTGTGCAGCATCTCTCTGTGATATAAGTGTCTGTGTAGCAGCTTATTCAGTATGTTGGCAGGTATGACTTTTTGCATTTGGGGAATTAGGTCACATGATACAGATGATTTTTCTGAAAGATTACAGAAAGCAAAGTGTGTGTCCTCTAAGGTCTGGGCTTGTCTGTTTTCATACTGAATCACTTCCTTCACGTTTCCAAGGGAACTTCTACTTCTAAATACAAGGCTGTTTTCTCTAGTTAACAAATGCAGAAAATGATAAACTCATCTGACAAAATTTTTGGACATCTCTTAAGTGAAAAATGCCGGAAAAGAAACACACCAGACAAGGAATAAAAAATTTTCTTCAGAAGCCCTTAAAGACCTTTACAGCACCAAGGAACATCATCATTTGTAACCTTTCTGATGTTGACTTGATCAGTTACTGGTTGACAAATGACAGGGGACCAATAAAAACACTCATTAGTTTCCCATCTGTAAGTCTGTGCATCCATGACTTGAGTATGCGTTTTCTCCACTTAATGTGTTTCCACGTCAGAATCTATTTTATACCATAATTCAGATCCTGCTTAAGTAAGAAGCTGTTGCCTGAAGTTGCCCTGTATATATTAAGGGAAAAGTTGATGGTGATGAAGTGATGTGCTTTTTCTATCATGCTCTATTATATTAATATATTACCTGTAATCACATAGCTGTTTATAGTAGCAGAGCATGCTTGCAAAATCACTGAAGTAGTGAGAATTTTCTGAGTCCACCCCCAGCAGTTGCAGGACTATATCTCACAGGTGTTGAAAATGGTACCTTACTGGTTCTCTACCATAGGCAATAATCTTTTCTTGTCTCTAAGTTACCACAGCCTTGGGTTATATATTTTCTGTTATTGAACTGTCACTTCCATTTGGGGGGTGGGAAATAGGTAGAAAACCAGAAATACTTCTAGACCTGTTATTGCTTCAAGGTTGTGTCAGGGTGATTTTTCTGTTTGCTGTCTCAGATGTGATTAGCCAGATAGGGTAGATTTAGACTAGATATAAGGAAGAAATTTTTCACAATGAGGGTGGGGAGACACTGGCACAGGTTGCCCAGAGAGGTGGTAGATGCCCCATCCCTGGCAATATTCCAGGTCAGGTTGGACGGGGCTCTGAGCAACCTGATCTAGTTGAAGGTGTCCCTGCTCATTGTGTGGAGGCTTGAAGGGGGGTTGGCCAAGGTGATCTTTATAGGTACCTTCCAATCCAAACTATTATATGATTCTGTGATTATTTTTTTTAACCTTATTACGTCTTAGGTTTCTTTCCATGGGACTTCCAAGGAATCTTTCTGTGTACAGAACAAGATGGAAAGACTGTTCTCCTAAGTTGAACAAGATAGTTGTATTTGATCCAGTATGATGTATTCTCCTATCCACAATATATATACAACAACTTGGAGACTATTTTTTTCTTTATCCTTTATGCCCGAGTTGGCATATAGATCTGTAAACAGCAGAGGTGAATGACCTAAAGTTCTGCTCCAGGGTATCTAGGTAGCGCCTGTTTTGGGGCATGTATAAAGCTGTGTGAGCAACGATGGAAGAAGGTGATAACCTGCCACGACGTTCTTTTCTGCATTATGCAGAAAGTGCAATACAAAAGGAGGGATTCTTTTTGTGGCTTGCTAATATTTGTGTTTCCCTAACTGTAAAGGCATTAAGGATCTCTTTCATTTTTTTCCCTTGCTCTATCTGGAAACAAAAGGAAAAAGCAAAAGCAGGACTCAGATCATTCTTCTTTGAATGAGAGAAGGGAAGGGAAAATCTCATATTACTTCTCCTCTCACAGCAAGAAAGAGGTTATGTTTTCTTCCAAGTACACCTCTTGCCTGTCAACTAGTATTTTGTTATGATAGTACAAGTTTTGTTGATTTTGAGCTTCTTCTCAAGGGTCTTGTGTGATTTTTAGTTATGATGCTTTCGTTAATTTCAGGTCTTAGCTCTTTATATGTAGCATGGTGTTCATTAAAATATTTTTGTGAAAGATGGACTTGACTTTCAAAAAAAGTATTTTTTTCCCCATAGCTCAAGGCTTCTGTAATAGGTACAGTAAGGGTTTTAAAATAGATGAGACTATCCTTGTTTCTTAAAGCTTCATCTTGGTGCATCTGTGGAGGTGCACTTGCTTCACCCTAACCTTTATGTTCATTCAACTGGAAAACAGAACTATGTTTAAAAACAGTTTTAGTCAAATACTATTTTCCTTCTTTTAATTAGAGACTGCAGACATCTGAGTTTGGCTTTTGTTATATTGCCAGCTGTGTGAACATAAACAGTTTTGGGCTCCATCATGAATGTTTTACTATAGTCTATAGAGGAGGAGAGGGGGAAAAACACCAACCCTAAAACAGCCTCTCCCAAACTGTGCACTCTTGAGTTGGGTAGGTATAAAATAACATATATCAACACGGCTACCTAAAAGACAGTGAATCATGAATAGTTTCAGTGTGAACAGGTAGTGTTTGTATTTTACTCCAGAACAGGGAATGCATCTATGTACAAGCCCAAGTGCAAACGAGTTCCAGGTACATAGTCTCCTCTGGAGTTTGGCATTCTTTAAAGATTAGCAGGAAGCAATTCTAGTGAAACTTAATTCTTCATCTTAGAGTTGCAACTAAGGCTGCTCAGGTTCTGTCTTAAGAATACAGAAGTGTCTTTCATCAAGATGTTCAGACAAATCATCTCTACTATAATACTCAGTAACATAGTCCTGAAGAAAGAAAGAAAGAACTGACTTTCAGTTGGTCTGTAATATTTTGAGACCATTTTTAGAACATATTTCCACGGAGCTCAGGATTCCTCTCAGTCACATCAAAGAGGTGCAGCTCAATTCAACAGAATTGCACCAGTGCTGCAAAACAAATGTGAGAGAACCGAGCTTTGTGTTCATAAATCCATATTCTGGATTTTTAGGGTTATGCTTGAATTGCTAGCCATTTCTACTGTAAACACACCCCATTTGGAAGATGATGACACTGATTTAATCAACTTAATAGCACAAATATTCTGACATTCAATCTGAAAGAAATTGAAGTTGATCAACCTCTTACTAGACTTATTATCCTAATAATTATAAAATGGCTTTAGATATTGAATAGTTTTGATTGGCTTGCAATAGTTTCAAACAATGACATTAATCTGACATAACTAGCAGTTTTCATTCTTTACAGTTTGTTGGTCTCAACAGATAAATGTAGCAAGGAATGATCTGTTTCTTGAATATTTGTATGATTTTGAACACTAGTGTCAGGGAATTTACTGTATCTGAATAAAGTAGGAATCTCCCCAAACATATCCTAAGATATACTGACTCCAGATGAATTATGTTCTTTAACTTTTCATAAAATAATGGACAAAAAAGATTACTGAAGGCCGGAAGACAAAAGCAATAGAAATCAAATGACCTAAAAATCAAGATGATGCAAAGATTTCACTCTTCTCTCTTAAATAAACGTAGTAGCTGGGCTCAGGTTTTCTCTCTGAAGATTCACCTTGCATTTCTGTCTGGTTTATGTGAGCAGCTTATAATACCTTTGAATAATGACATCTTTCATCTCCAATTCAGTGGAAATGGAGAAGATGGGGTTTGTGTTACATAAGGAAAGGAAGAGAATAATTATAACTGATTAGAGGAAGGCTTAAGGGATTCTGGAAATTCAGTTAGCCTTTGCATGATCATCTGGATTTAGGAGTTAGGTTCCCTTTGTCAAGGAGAGTATCAGTCCATCTGACCACGATAAAGGAATGTGAAGCGAGTGCTGGAAGATCCATCTGGATCTATATGTTGTTCAAGATGGGTAAAACTGAGGATGGTGAAGTTGCAGCTGTATAGCCAGAGACATTGGAAGCAAACCTCTGTTTTTGGTTTTGTCTTAGTTTTCTAAGAACATCCAAACAATTGATGTTCGTGAAATGAGCCCTGAATAAAAGAGGTGGTTACATTCTTAAACACTTGATTTTTACACTGACTGTTCAACTCTCAAAATACAGATGTACTCAACTGTTCTACAGCAACAAAATTTCAAAATGTTTCTGCTTAAGAATGGCAGCGCAATACCTTACCTTGCCTGGTGGAGTTATTCTTAATGTACATTGAGCATTACACTTTTAAAGCAAACCTCTAAAAGACTTCTGTTTTCAAGTTTTGTTGCTTATAATTTTTGTTTGATCACCTCTGGAAATCTTATGAGGGGAGCTCTGAGGATTTTTACCCTTTTAATCATACTGAAGGTGGAAATACACTGGAGAGGTATGTTTTATGTATATTCATATGACCCGTTTCCGTATTACAACCTCTTTATTAGCCAAGTCCATTAAATACTCTTTTCCCAGTGGCTATAAGCAGACTTTCCAATAAACCTGTGTAACCTAGTTTACTTCATAGCTCAGAGTGTGATGCTGAGATCTCATGAGGAGAGATGTGCCACTTTCTTGCTATTTTGGGAAGAGTAACTGGAGCATTTACCAGTTTGTAACACAAACATGCTAACATTTATGCTGCGCCTCAAAATTATTCACTTATCCAAATTAGAGGTCTGGGTGGCCTACTTAGATGGGCTTTTGCCTTTGGTTCTCTGGTCTTAATATGTCGTTTTCCATTCTACTACTTTTCTCTCTTCATCTGTTATGCTTGCTTTTAATTTTCTCTCTCTTAGCATATGCATTTATATTGCATTGTCTGTTGTATGTCTCTGAACATGTAGGGAATCAAATGAACAACAGAGAAAGACTGTGGGTGAAAAGCTTGCATTAATAGGTCCCGAGGGATTACTAGGATTTTTGGCTATTTCTATTAGCACTAGAATAAGTATTAAATATTGAAGAGCCAAGTAAATGGGAATTCTGTGACTTGTCTAGGATGACTCATTTTTTGACTATAGTCTAAAGCTATTTTTTCTGAAGATAAGTACAAACTTTCTCAACCTTCACACAGTGCCTTTGTGTGCCTTTGGACATGCGCAAACAGAGAGTTTTCAGATGTATGGCACTGAGTATGTAACAAAAGCATTGACAGTTTTGAGTCTTCTCAAAATGTGCTGATATGTTAAACTTCAGAGTATATGCCATTATAAATAGAACACCACAAGAGGCTTACTTGTCCAGCCTGCTGGAGCTGCAAAATTATTTCAATTCATTGACAGAGAGATGATTCAAGTACAAGTATTATAAATCTACTAAATGAACTGGTAAGACTGTGCAACTGAGTACAAAAGGGACTACTAATAAAGTATATAGGGATATTGTTAGTCCTTTATTAATCTGATGTCAAGTGACTTTTCAGTGACGTTTTTCTGAGTGGTCAGAGTCGGGCACATCATGATGTTGACCTAGTCAGAATACTGCATGGTGTTGCTATATTGTAAGAAAACTCTTTGCCATTTGAACATAATGCATGGGTCAGAGCCAAGAACAGTGAGTCAGAACATAAAAACTGATCAGACATTTAAATGATTAAAAGGTACTTCCCTAGCTTAATCACATTATTTTAATAAGTGTTCTGAATAGAGTTTTTTTTTTTACTCCCATGGTATTGGTGCAAATCAACACTTTCAGGAGAGATGGATTCTAGATGTGGGGTCAGTTTTCCTGTCTCCAATTTTTAAAAGCTAATCTTTGTTTGGGATTTATCCCAGGAAATTTAAGCTGGCTACAAGCTGGGTGTCTAGTGTAGCTAGCTGAGAAACAGCTATTTCCCCTGGAGGCAAGGGGGTGAATCAATGGAGATAAATCTATAGTTTATTGATTGGTTGGGCTAAATGCTAGGCTCCAGGCACTTAACTTTTAGATGATTAAACTTAGGTAAGGGGAGTTCTACCATAACTAGTTATTTTCATATGTTTCTTAAGAACAATATTTTCATAACTCTGGGGGAATAATTTCCAGGAACTGAGTTGCTGGTGACAATTTTATGTTGTTAATTAAGAAATTTATGCTTGCTTTTGCACTCCGTCCTGTTAGTTTTTCTTGCTGTAAGATGGAGTTTGTCTATCATCTTCCCAGAGATGCTGAAATAAAGGACAGAAAAATTACTAAAGGTAAAATATGATGGAATTTTAATATGTATTTTGCAGTCTAGATCCTGTGTGCATTTTGGACAATCACATCAGACAATGGTATCATTTTGCTGTTTTTCTCCCACTTTACACTTTGAATGTCTCTGTCTTGCCCTCCCTGTGGGAGCAGAGTATGCTTTGCTGCTTCAATCTGCGCAACAGCTCTCTTTTTTTTTTGGGAAAAAAGTAATGGTTGGGCTGAAATTTTTGAGGCATGGGGAAAAAGTTTGTTAAACTATGGTTATTGAATAGGAAATTTTGAGATAGGCCTGTTCTTCTGCTCAACTCAGAAGCTCCATCCTTTTCCAGCGATGAGAAATCATGGGCATGTAAACAAGTCTTTGCTTCTTTTAGCACTGGGACACACACAAGTTAATAGCTACAGGAAGCTAACAGCAAACTAAAACACATATGTATCCGTTCAAATATATAGCATAAAGGTAATGCGCTACAGTAGTCTTGTTGTAGTTCATAGCATGGTTTCTGTTTTCCTCCAGAGCAATCACTTTTACATCACATAGCAGTCAGAAGATAAGCTCTTTACTGACACTCTTGTCCAAAAGATTCTTACTGTACTGCTGAGTTGTGGTAACAGCCTCCTTGAGAATACTGGTTGGGTTTTTTTGTTGTTCTCGTTGTTTTTGTCTAACACATGCCCAGGAAATATTGAATGTTCCTGAAAGACTGGTATCTTCACAAATCTGAGGCCGCTTCAAAAAAACTGATACAAAGTGGTTAGGGTCATTAGTCTTCCAAGCAGAAGCATCTTCAAGGGAATGCATATTAAATGGCTGTAAGAGGCAAAACAATGAGTGAAGGAGAGGAACTGATAGGTAAGTGGAATACTACCTGGGTGTACTTTGCGGTGGGGCGAGGAGGGGAAGAAATGAAGAGATGGTCTAGTTATGCTCAAATGCAGCAGGACTAAGACAGAAATGCAACATGTTACTCCCTGTAGCCAGACTTTTAAATAGGTTGGATGCCCTCCAATAATTTAAATGAATCTTTAGCATGACTCATGACCAGGCTGAGCTTTGCCAGTTTCACTGCAGGGAATTCCTCCTATGTGAAGGTGACACTTTGTGGCCTGTATATTTTTTGATATTGTGTGTCATCTTGACAACTAATCATTTTAATAGAAAGATGTTAGTACTTCAATATCAGTTCTTATGCTTTATGTAAGATCATAGTAATCAGCAAAATTATTATGGGATAAAATGGTGAAGTACTGAATTAGTAAAGTTTTTATATTGTTATTATTAAATCATAGTGCAGTATATAGGGCAAAAAGTGTAATGTGAGCTTCTACTGTTCAGAAGAAAATTCCTCAATTCCAGTTATTCCAGTTTTTGTTTTTTATTCTTTTTGTGCACTTTTTTTACCTTTAGCTATAAGAATCCTGAGATACAATTTGCAATAGAATAAAAATGAAGACATAATTCTTGCCTTAATCTAGAATGCCATGTTTTGTAACTCCACAATCGCAAATAGATGGCTGGTTTTGGACCAGCTCTGAGAGAAACTTTGAATCACTCTGCTCAGTTGGAACCATGTTCATCTTTCAAAAAAATCTGTTCCAAAAATAAAATTGTCTTTAAAAAAAAAAAAAAACAGAGAGAGAGAAAAAAAACAAAACAAAACCCAACAAAACCTAGATAGTTTCCTGAATGCACCTCTCCTTTTTCTATATGCTGAATATGTACTAGCTACCAGGGCGAATTAGGTTTTGGCTGGTGAAACAATGCATAGCCAGAAACATACTTATCTCTCGCAAATAAAAGTTGCCTGACTTGCAATGTGTAGGCACAGTTACAATGACGTCAGCTCCTGGTCAAGAAGAGACGACAAGGGGCCGAACCCGGGAGCGCCCCGCAGCCCGCTGAGGGTGGTGAGCTCTCCGTGGTGCTGCAACTCTCTTCAAGACCACAAGGCCCAACGGTGAAAATGAAGTTTCCAATTTCCATTTCCTGCCTGGTTGAATTAGGTGGGGGGGGGGGGGGGGAATAAAATACCGAAAAACCTTAAGTAAATTAAAGAATGTAACTTTAATTTGATTTTTTTAAATTGGTCTAAAGTTGTGTAGTTTCCTTACTTTTAGGATTTGCTGAAAAGGAAACTTTATTGATTGATATGCATGCCCATTCAGAAGCTCTTTTCATGACCTAATCCAGTGGGAGAGACTAACTAAAATCCACCAGCTCTACCACATCATAAAGCCTTTTTTGTTCCTTAACCAATAAGATTCTCAAATAGCAACATCACCACTTTGTTAGTCGGGGCTACAATACTTTCAATCACTTTGGAGAATGGGTAATTTCCCAAACAGCACACAGATATATCCAGAGTGAGTTAACCTAGGTTTCTGAAGCTTTATCTATGCCCTTCTTTTGTAGACAGACTTAAAGATGGCCGTATTCAGGCAGGTCATCATGAGTCATCCCTCACTTTTGGTAAGGAATATCATAGCTATGTTACAGTAATATTCTGGCTGAGCTAATCAACACTTTTGACAGTGAGATTATTCAGTCAAGCAAAATATCACAACCATACGGTTACACAACTTCTATCCTGGAAGCGGTTGCCAATGACAACATGGTTTGCAGCAAGGATGAGTGTGGCTATATCTGCAAAACACTGTAAAGACAGCTTAAGACTTAAAAATGGTGGCCTTTCTTGATCCATGCTACTTCAGTTGATTCAGTTCCGGTTACCACAGGCCAGTATGCTTGGCTGTCAGGTTTTCATCCTCTACATTCAAATAGGTTTGAATTGCTTTTTGTTACATCATCACAATATGTTCTGTGTAGAATTATGCTTTGTCATCATTCAGAAATTGATGCTAGCACTGAATTTTGTGAGCTTCCTAACTTTAATCCTATTAAAAAACCCATTATTTTTAAATCCTGTGATTTCTCTGTACCTATATGTTAATAATAGGCCTCTAGAATCAAGTAGATGATTCAGGTCACTTACACACATGAAGGTATATATACCTTTATATCAGTACTTGTGGTTACCTGAGCTGGATTTTTGTTGCTTTAGGCTTTTTTAAGCATAAAGTTTGCATAAAGGTAAATTGATTGGTACCTCGCCATGTTTGGTGATAGATCTTTGGTTCAGGAATTTGTTTAAATTTCTAAATCTAGGAATAATGGCATAAAAGATCGACCTGAAATTTCATGGAGCTTTTGGGTTGAGATGAGGTTTTCATGATGGTTATGTTTTCTTTACATAAAGTTCTTGAAACATCTGTTCTTTTCAAACCATACTTTCATATTTTGTTAAAAGTTCAAGCTTTCATGTCTGTTATGTCCACTGAACTTTTGATAGTGATTTAAAAAAAAAAGTAAATAAATAACAAATCATAGAATGGTTTGGGTTTTAAGGGACCTTAAAGATCATCTAGTTCCAAGCCCCTGGCCACAGCCAGGGACCCCTTCTGCTACACCAGGTTTGCTCAAAGCCCCATCCAACCTGGCCTTGAACACTTCCAGGAAGGGGACTTCCACATCTTCTCTGGGCAACCTGTTCCAGTGCCTCACCATCCTTGCAGTGAAGAATATCTTCCTAATATCTACTCTAAATTCACCCTCTTTCAGTTTAAAGCCATTACCCCTTGTCCTATCACTACAAGCCTTTGTAAAAAATCTTTCTCCAGGTTTCTTGTAGGCCCCCTTGAGTTACTGGAAGGCTGCTATAAGGTCTCCCTAGAGCCTTCTCTTCTCCAGACTGAAAAACCCCAACTCTCTCAGCCTGTCCGTATAGGAGAGATGCTCCAGCCCCCTGATCATCTTTGTGGCCCTCCTCTGGACCTGTTCCAACAGGTCCATGTCCTTCTTATGTTGGGTGCCCCAAGAGTTGAACGCAGTACTGCAGGTGGGGTCTCACCAGAGTGGAGTAGAGGGGCAGACTCACCTCCCTCAACCTGCTGGTCACACTTCTTTTGATGCGGCCCAGGATACGGTTGGTTTTCTGGGCTGCGAGTGCACGTTTCTGAGTCACGTTGTGCTTTTCATCAACCAAAATCCTCAAGTCCTTCTCCTCAGGGCTGCTCCCAACCCATTTTCTGCCCAGCCTGTATTTGTGCTTGGATTGTAACTCTATCAGGGCTTTAGCTTTCCTAACCTGATCCCTGGCTGTTTGGACAATTTCTCTGTATTCCTCCCAGGTTACCTGTCCTTGATTTCACCCTCTGAAGGCTTCCTTTTTGTGTAATAACTGTCTTTAAGGTAAATGTAATGAGGGGCAAAAGCTATTAAAACATACCTGGATGAGTATCATTTGACTCTGTGCACTAACGAAACTCTATTCATCTTAGACAGCTGCAGCAAAGTACAAGGAGCTACACAGGTGTTCTGGAGTTTTTTTTTTTTTTTCAACTGAACCAGCATTCTAATAATAAATTGCCCAAAGTAAGCTTGCCAAAGAATGGGAGAATCAATCACACCCTTCCAGCATCAATGGTCCTAACGTAGCAAGATGTTGATGTTAGATGTTTTTAGATCTGATGACTGTTTGACTGTATTCTTTTGTAGAAAATTTATAAAATTTAAGAAAAGTATGAAAAGCTACTTTTAATTGGTAGATCAAACCCAATGTTGCAAATCAGTTAAAAACAAAACAAACAACAGGCAATCTTTTGCTTTTGGCAGAATTCCGTAGATTTAGATGAGTATAATTTAATGCTTTATTTTTCCATGTTACTATTGATTGGGATGCAAGTGCCTTGTTTTGGTTATTTCACATAGCTAATACTACCTTTCTTTTCAGCCGGTTTCTAGGTACTTAGTGCTTAGGAAAACAGTCAAAGTAAATTATTCCAGACACATATTTACCAGGATGACACTGTGTAGGTCTTGCTATGCCTAACTTAGATTAGACTTGCATATAAACTTGATCTTATTCTGAAACTGAACTTGGAATAATATTTTCTACTCCAGTAACTTTTATTACAGTTTTGTAATAATGAAATTGATCTCTACAATTGAAATACCAGATTTTATTCCTAGGGTGGCTAACTGTATTTTACATTTCACAGTATATTTTATACTCATTACATATTCTGTATGTATTTTTTAATTGCTCTTAGAATAGAAAACACTATACAGTTAGATAAGGGAGAGCACTAGGATATCAGGGATTAGAACAAGCTGAAATTGGATCAAATATGACACTGATATGATGAAAACTTTTGTATATGGGTCTCATGGGATCCTGAGGGTAGATTCATTTTACCTAAAAGTTGAATGAAAGCTATTTAAGCTTCTTCATAGTCATTGGAATACCTATGTGAAATGATTGCCCTCTGGAGATTTGTTGTTTCAGACAGACTGAATTTGATCCTAATGCAAGTTTAAAATAAATATTTAGACTGCGTGTTAGAATCAGATTGTCCAGTAACTACAGGTGAAACCTAGATGACTTGCTTAAGCTTGATGACTAACTTCCAGGCAGCTAAAGATATATGAGTTGAGTCCTGATCTTGGACTCTGGAAATCAGACTGGAGTCATAATATTAAGCTTCAGATGATACTCATCTATATCCAGTAAAGGAAAAAACAATAGTGTCAGTGTCATCAAAGCTGAAAACTCTTTTTCTAGTCCTGAGCAGAAAAGACACATGTAAAAGATACAAGAATATATGCATTATAAATTTTTATTCTCCTTAATGCTCTGTTTTAAGAGAGAGAAAAATATAGTTTAACTTCTTCAGGTCACCTAAAATACCTTTAACATTCAACACTTTTCAATAAATCTGGGATTCCTCACTATACAAACAGGAACAAGCAAATTTTTTAATAAGCTTGTTCAAACATGCAGTCATTTCCTGCGTGAATGTAGAGCAGGCATTTATACTTGACTATAATTTCTCAGCACTAAACTAATATATCTGTCATTAAATGTGTCTGACCTGATGTAAGGTTACTATCTGAAAATGTTGAACGCTAAATGGGACACTGAAAGAATCGGTTTGACATATGTACAGTAGACTTACATCTATGAACTCACGTGTTCATGCTAAAAGAAGTAGACTGGTATAGAAAGGTTAAATGGTGTACTTGCAAGAAAATGTAGAGACTTTCTATGAAGATATTTACATTTAACTATACATTTAGGCTTAATGTTATTTCTTTAAATGGTCTTTTAAAATTTTCTTTGAGACCTAACTTAGAGACATACACAAGTCTGTTACTATTACTCAGTATGTTAACCCAATACATATGTTATTATTGAAAATACAGCGAGTATACCATGCATCATACTTTGTCCTCTATTCTTTTTACTGGGATGTGTGTTTCTTCCCATTGGTTAAAATAGCAAAATCTGTCTGTGACCACCCAGGCATTTATCAAATCATCTTGAGAGGATAACTTGCTCTTTGGAAAGACCTGTGTATCTTTTGATGGAGGGGTGCCAAACTATTACTGTGATTAATTGTTCCCCTCAGTTGTCAAGAGAGGATAGTTGATTTTTATTTTAAAAGCTGGGGGTGTTGTCCTATCCTAAGGCATTTTGATATGTCACAGTAATATCCAATAGATTGAAAAGGTAAATTATAGAGAAATGAAATAGTGAGACTAAATTCCTGATTAACCAGTCCATAATTAAACTCCTACTGTATTCTTTTGGGGTTATAATTTTTAATATGCAATTAAAATATATATTCTAGTTACTCATAAAAATATTTGGTATGTTTATTAATATTTTGAATTGGGCTTTACACTAAGCATCTGTTTCTGAGACAAACTGCTCAGAAGTTATTTAATATTGCTAAAGAAAGCAAGCAAAATTGCTTTTTAGATGGCAAATTATATTGGAAACAATTTGAAACCCTCTTTTCTCATAGACTCTTATGTAAAAAACAGCTTTTCTACATATTTCAGTTTTCAAACCACACAGTGTCTGTCTGCTATAACGACTGACATAATTTTAGATAACACCTATAAGATTCATGACAGACAATCTGGAAGTGTCATTCACTATAAGTAACAAAATTTTGTGGGCCACCAAATGGTAGGACAACATGCGTCATACTATATACACTTGCATAGTCCCGGTGAAGGCAAGTGCAGACCAAGGTTGCAGCTTTAAAGAGTGGGGAAAACAAAGTTAACTGATTTAAGTCCATATTTAGGAACAGACATATACAGTCTTCTTTTGGAAAAAATGATGCTCAACTGCTTTAAAAGTACAGTGATGTATTTAGTTGTCTCAATATGGACTCTTGTGCCCAATTTTTAGGGTCCAAAGTTTTTAGCTATTGGTCTTTGTGCTATGGGAAATGCAGTTCTTGATTGCTTGAAGGAAGCTGTTCTCAGCACTCTGCTCAAGATGTCTGTATTTTTCTTCTCAGTTTGCTATAATATTTTTCTTCATTTTCAAACTGTTCTGTAGAAATGCCTACTATAGAACAGATGGCTGCACTTCAGTGGTGAATGAAGTGCTGCCTTAGATATCTAATTTGTAACCTTAAATGAACAGAAGCTATTTTTTAAATTGCTGATTTTCATGAAAGCAGCCCAAATCAGTTCTCTAACAGACTTTACATAATGGCTTGAACAAAAATGGTAAGTCCTTAGTTTTGAAAAAAAACCAAAACAAAACCTAAATAGTGTACCATTTATATAGCCTTCTGTTGTATCAAGGGTTAGAGCTATTTGTATGATATGTCTTCTAAACTTCTGGCCTGATTTTTAGTGGTTATGCTTCTACCTTCTTCAGAAAGGAATCCCATAAATTGTCTCATTGTTAATGTGAAAAATCACATCATTACACTAATTGTTTATCAGCATAATGTCTGCAGAGAAGTTACCTAAGTATCTCCTACTTTTTAAGAGTTGTTCTCCCTCTTAGAATGTTTTTTTTTTTTTTTTAATATACTCATTGTTAGTTAAAAAAAATTCATTAAGGAGAGATACAGAGTTCTAGCAAAGATAGTTAAGAAGAAGTCAAGTAAGGAAAAATAAATATGCCCTCAGAATGGCCGGTCCTGGGTCGTGATGTGGTTACATCAACAAGGAATTGAATTTAAAGTGTGGGGTTACAGAAGTTGGTGGCAAAAATGGACCACAAGAACTACTGAGATATATACTCCTAATGAATTCAAACTTCGATGCGTACAGGTGGAGTTAGGTGGAACTGAAGGACTTGGTTTTAAAGGCTCATTCAGTTCCCTTTGTTCTTTCTTGCTTCCTCATCCCATCTAAACTTAAGAGATAATGTACTTGCTTTGGTTTGATGAAGAGAAAGGGGTTTGCCTGTTTGACCTAAAAGTCACCAGTATTTTGCATAAGGGTTTGGTCAAAGTGGATACTAATGAAATATTTGGAGTGTGGTAAAAATTCTGTAGATTTTTAGATTCTACAGAGACTACTGCCTTCTTGCTGTAAACTTTAAGAATGATCTCAGGAAGTCTGTATGGGTGCAAAATAGATAAAGGGAAACAACTTTATCATCAGATCAAAAAAAACCCCAACAAACCACCAAAAATTTTGGACATACTTACAGTCTTTTCTCTTGTTTCTTCTGTTGAATGAGTTCTTAATCTGGTAGAGCAGGGAAATTTCCAACAGCCTCAGGGAAGAATTATAACTAGGCAATATCTATATTGTAGAAGACAGAAAAGCAGGTACTTGCAGTGCCCTGATAAGTCACAGTTTTTATATGTGTTTTGTTTTTTTAAAGAAAATATATTATAGCTCATTGCTTCATTTATCCCTGAGGAAAGAGTAGTTCTGTTAGTATAGTTACAGACTAAGGTTATAAAAATATTGTTACCCCAGAACAGTT
This sequence comes from Phaethon lepturus, assembly GCF_000687285.1. NCBI lineage: Eukaryota > Metazoa > Chordata > Aves > Phaethontiformes > Phaethontidae > Phaethon > Phaethon lepturus. The sequence continues at coordinate 30,064 of NW_010516924.1, read as the reverse complement.
GTCACTTTAATAACTTCCTAACTCTTTGTACTCTGAAGAAAACAGTGTTGCTTTATAAATAATAACCTGGGCCAGATTTCACATTGGTTCTAACAGTGTATCTCAATATTACCTGAGATTTAGGAAATCTCTATAGGCTAATATCATCATTAGGGTTAGATCTTGGGAACTGAAGATCAATCTTAAATATTTCGTATTGTATCAACCTGATAGCTTTCCATCTGCTGATCATAATAAAGCATGGAGTACAAATGAAAGGATTCTCTTGTTTTGACATGGATTATTGGATGTCTTCCTTAAGTTCTCATTCTTTGTGTTCCCTACCCAGCAGACCCTCCCTACAGAGAATGAAAAGAGGATTTCAGAGGCTTATTTTCCAAAATGTACATGAATTTGTTTTTTAGTTACAGTACATGATGTTCCAAATGATACAGCTTAGTATATCACACAACGAACTTTTATGAAGCTTTTTTCCAGGAAGGAGCTAAAATGGTCCCCTGAATTGCCATCTTTCCTTGCATGTTGGACTGTTCCAAATTTCTTCTTATCTAATTGCTAACCTGTTACAACATTATTCTTGGAAGGGGATGGAGTACATTCCCTATTAATTGCTTATGCCAATATAAATAGTATCAGAAGTCAAGATCTAATGATTAAGTTTAAAAAAAAATTTCTCCTTGGACAAATATTAGTTTTTTACTGTTATGTGAGCTCATTAAAATGACAGAAAATACACAATATTTCTATAGGGATAATTCCTTTGCCAAAATTAAAATGAACTTCTTGAGCTGTTCTGATATTCTATAAGCATCTATTTTGATCAGTGTAAAAGAAAGATTTTTTGTCTCCTCATATGGCCTTTTGTATGGTCTTTAAGCAGATGAAGGGCACCTTCATCTTTCAAGCAATGAAACATTAGAGTAGAAAATGAACTGTTTTCAAATCATTAGGGAAAACAAAGAAAATGTTCTGAAAACTGTGGTTCTGTTGCCTGTAGAATGAATGAAGCCAGGAATGTAGATACATGGGGATGAGGGTTCCCTGAAATCACAACCAAACATGATGCTAAATCCTAAACTATGAGAGATATTATAAAGAAAAATTAAACCAGGTTTCAAGAATATTTGCATTATTCTTGGAAGTACAAGATAAATGCAGCATAGTCCTCCTGTGGAAACTACTTCGATGCAGATGCATTGTAGAGGGAACAGATCTTGGAACTCTAGTTTTTGATGTGTCCTATTGTAGCTCTATTACAATGCAGAAATTGAGGCTGGTAGCTTGTATTAAGGTAATATTGTAGGTTCAAAGATACTGAAGAGTTTTCTGGATTTTTTTATTCATAAGAGGAAATCTGATGTGTGTATGTGTAGAAGAGGGTGAGGGGAGAAGAAATTCCAGCGTCCTTTGACGCTGAGGAAGAGTAAGGGGTGGAAGAAGGTGCATGTGCTCAGGCAACCCTGGACAGGCAGAATGTTTTAGAATCTACCCGCTTTTTATTTGGATCTGGAACACGTGTTATTCCATCTTTGCAAACATGCTCTGTGTGTATCTTTTCCCCAAGCTGGTTGAACCATCTGGCCTACAGGGAGACAAAATAGTTGCCTAATAAAAATCTAATACATTACCTCTATTAATAATTAATGACTAAATGGCAGATTTCATAATTTTACCATATATTGAGGATATTATTTATAATATAAGACCTTGTAGACTTGCACTTGTATCAAGTTGAACAGTTTCAGAAGCTATTTTGGCAAGTGAGGTATCCTTACTGGTTAGTGTCCAACCAGAAAAATAGGTGAATTGTACTTAAGCACAAGTTTTAGATTTTTGAGAATGTGTCCTATGTTTTTAAGAAGTAAACAATATTCAGCCTGCAGACTATTTTAAGGGAATAATCAAATCATTAATGAACTAGGGGAAATCTAGGGTCATAAATTTGAAACTTCTGTTGTTACTAACTCAAAACTAACTTTGCTAGTGGTGTTTTCTAAAGGTCTTCTGTCTTTCACAGATGTGTCTGTATAAGGTTTTCTCCCTTCCATGTGTAAGGGAGAAACATTGCATTATTCTGCAATGTCTGAAATAAGAAAGCTGCTGGTTATCCCCAGATACAGACTGAAAACTGTTTGAAATTTAAGTTATCTTTGTGGGTGTGTTTTTTCTTCTTTTTTCCTCAAATGCCTTACAGGTCAAGGCAAATTTGCCCTTTTTACAGAGTAGCCAACAGATACTATGCTAACCTTATCAAGGCTTTGAATGCCTGAGGGTTATTTGACTATGATTCATACTGCCTGTCTTTCCTTTTCCTCTCAAGTTGATGCAGGAAGCAAAGAGATGGAATTTAGACTTAAAAAGCCTTCCCCCCCACTTGAAAAGATTATTGGTGTAGAGTTTTCTTTTTAGAGTCTTGGAAAGTTTGTGTGTGTGTGTGTATAACTGTGAAAAAAGATTGCGCTGAGGTTTTTCTTTTAGATATCATACATTTATCATTACTTCCTAATGGAACGTTCCTTCCAAATGAATTGTGCTTGTTACATAGCAGTGGCCAAGCCTCAAAAGTATATTTTATCTTTAAAGCTGTGATCTTTTTATGCAACAGTAAAAGAGTCTGAAGGGATGTAAAACTGCACCAGAGAAAAGAACGGGCCTTGCACTGATTATCATGATTTGATAATCAAGGAACTGGTTGCCTGAAGTCAAGTGGCACACGATGTGTCATAGGGCAATTTCAATTATTTATGCTATTGTGGGAGGCATATTACCATGTCTACTGCTGCTGCTTGTACAGTGTCAAATCCCTGCTCCTGCCATGAGGTTATACTTTGTTTCTTGGCGGTAACTTTGCAGATGAAAGTCAAGTCATAGCGTACAAAGCTGGAATAGCGTGTAACTAGAAGGGTATGTTCATTTTAAGAAAAATACAACAATCTTGGAGGTACTGCCGCAGGACTTTGTTTGAAGCGACAGCTCATCACACCAGGGCATCTCAGACTCCCATGTGCAGTGAGCCAGTGAACAAGGTCACGTACTCAGATTGTGCTGTAGCCCAGTACTTAAAACAGAGTATGGTTGTGTGTGGGTGGATGTCTCAACTGTTGCATCCCCAAGACCACAGTCTCTGTAAGCTGTGCAGACCGTCTGAGCAGTCAATCTGCCTTTGTAATAACTCCACACTCTATCCTTAACAGCCAAGCTGCTGATCCTGGAAAAACTTACAAGCAGGCATAAATTGACAGATACAAATTAGGTGAGAACATTTATATCTGTAAGGGTAAAGCCCTGTTTGAATTTAGCACGGGGTGTATTAGGGAACCTGGGAGCCTGATCCATTCCAGGACAAGGTGTAGATGTCTACCCACCTCTCAACAGTCTTATCCTGTTCTCCCCTTCACTGTTTCTATTCAAATATGGTGGGGGGGGAAAGGGAGCCACAGCATGTTGTGACAGGTCTCCCAGTTCAGGTAAGCAGGGGAAAATGACAGAGAATTATGGTATGCAGAAAAACTTCCATTCCTTCAAGTTTTACCTAATTATCTGTTTTCTTTTAATAATGTTACAGCAGATGTATTGAATTTGAATGTTTCTCAAAGTTAAAGAAATTGGCACCGTCTTGTGCATTCTTCCTTCTCTGTTTCATTTAATCTGATTTCTTGCTCTTATTCTCCCTTTAACAGCCCAGTCTTTTAACTTTCTGTAGAATACTCCTTCAGGCTCCCTTGCTTCTTCCCTTTTGTTTGCTTTCTTCTCCTGCTGCGATGTGTTTTATTTCTGTCTTTTGTGAAATTCTCAGTGGTCTGTGTCAAGAGTTTAAAATACTGAATTTGATTAAATTCAAAATACACATCTTAAGTTGTTTGGAAAACAGATTGTCATTTTGTGTACAGCTGTCATCCCTGTTTGGAGCTTCTAAATGCTGCAGACAATCAGATAATAATAGTAAATATTGCACAATAGATAACATGAGATTTTATGATATCTTTTCCTGGATTAGTTTTAAAACTAACCCATTCAGGGATCTCAGTTGTCATAATCTGGAAAATATTAGAGGTAATAGTGGTGTACGAAGGCAACTCATTTTTAGTAAAAATTGAATGTCTTTTAGTTGTTCAGGTAAACCAGAATGCCAGATAGCAACTCAAAGTTTCCTCAAAGATCCAGACAAAAGAACTAACTCGGTCTCCAAATAAATACAATACTGAAGAAAAAGAAAAATGCTAAATCTTGCTGCCTTAAAAGAAAAGGCCAGTAAAAACACTTAGCAATTAAAAGTTCCTTTTGGAGAGGATAAATATTGTACTGTTGTATGAAAACAATATTTTGTAATGAAGAAGGTCAGATAAGCCTAGATGCTTGTTTGTAAGCCTGATTAGACTATAACCTTGCAATTTAGACCAGGTGATGGTAGGTACGAACTTGCATTGATCACAAGCTAGTGATAGCAGTTCTCAAACTTTAGTTTTCAAGAACAAATGCAGGAGTCATGTTTGCCTTTTTAAATTTGGAGAAAACTACAGAAGTAGAAAGCAGCTTGCAAGAGAACTGGTATTGATTATTTGTTTGACATGCAAAGAGGTACTGGTATTAAAAGAAAAAATACGAAATAATTATTGGGGGAAAAATAGCTGATTTTTTTTTCTTAGTTTGACTGTTTGATACATTTGATACATTTTTTTAGTAGTTTTTTGACTATCTTGCCTTGATTATTGCATGCTGGATCAAATGAAATTTCTGAAAACAGAGGATTAGTCCTTTACTGTGAGAACATAGGCACACTGCCAGTGCAGGTTAGACAGAGAAACCCAGGGCCAGCTTGTGGCAAGGACAGCAGCAGCAGATATGAAACTAGATCTTCTGGTATTTTGGTATGATGAAGGAAATTATTTAAGGAAATTATGAATGCAGGTCCACCTCAAGATCTCATCAAACCTGTGCTTGCTCTTTTAAAAGTTACTCTTTCACCCTGAGACATTATTTACCTGTTAGAAGAAAAAAAAACAAACAGATTTTTCTACTGCAGGCTTGCTATTTATTATTTTTAAATAAATGAAATTTATTTAAGATCGGTGAAGATCAGTAAGACAGGGATGTCAGCAAATAAACACCTAAGGAGAAAAGATCAGGACTTCTAGAATTCTTCTAGTTGGAATAGAAAATATTTATTTAAAAAAAAAAAATTGGGAAGAAAAAGCTAGTGATTTGCATATGAGATTAAGAATAATGACAACCACATACAGGAATGTAACTTGGCTTTTTTGTTTTCCAAGTACAAGGTACAAATTTATGTTTAAATATGTTAGGCAGTGGTGGGAAAAAAACCCAAATGATTCAAATGATGTAAATCCAATAAGCAATAACCACTGAAAACTGCGCTTTTATTTATGTGTTCTGCTTTGCTCAGAACAGTTTCTCTCTCCTCGCAGCTTATGAAGAGGATTTACTTTTTAAGAGCTTTTAAGGGTTGGTCTTTCAGAGACCAAAGGGGAAAAAAGACAGGGATATCCATAATACCACTCACGTATTTTTCTCATCTTTATTAGTACTATCATGATCTGTTTCATCCTTATGATGTCTTGAAACTATTGTTAGGAGCGTTTGATTTCAGAGCAACTGAAATCAATACTGAGCATATAGAAGATGCAATTGTGTGAGACTCCTGCGAAAGTGAAACTTTTCTGGATATTAATAGAAAAGAAGTGCTTTAGCACCGCATAGTAGCAGGTAATTACCTTTTAAAGAGTTGTGATTTTCTCTGTTTGAATCCGAGCTTTTCTTCTGCATAAGGCCTGTAGGCCATCACGATCGTTCCTATCCTAGTATAGAAATGATTAATTGACTCAAATTTAGAGGAGCATTTAGAATAGCTTTCTGCAAATTACACAAACATGCGGAAGGATTTTACTAGGAGCTGGTTTGTGAACTTGGTTGTCTTTCTCAACTTGTATGTTATGGACTGGTGGCCATGGTAAGCTCTTGGAAATGATCATATCTGGCACATTGCTGTCTGCTGAAGGAAGGTTATAAATCAATATAGGGGAGTAATAACAGTATGCTCTTGCAAACACAGCTCTTTTCTGGTATCGAGTGAAATTTATTGGAATATAAATCATCTTTCAAAACCATTGTTCAGCTAAGGCAGAGTAACAGTAGGTTGGATGTCCTCCAGATCCTTCTAAGATTCCCCCCCCGCCTTGATGATTCAACAACAACAAAATTACTAAGTGAGGTAGTCTTTAAAAGTGATTTGGTAAACAGTGAAAAGATTTTTACCCTATTAAAGCTCCAGGCAGATGAGGAAGTCCACATACTTAGGAATCCACACATTTGTTAAATTCATATTATTTTTTAAATTTCTTAGGATCAGTATGATAGTTTTTATAATTTTTCTTTCAAACGGAGCAGTAAATCCTTTTGTCTTAATCTTTAGAAAGAACCTATACTTAAATCACCTATGTTTGGGGAAAATTTTAGTCATCAATCCCAGCTATTGTAGAACAGACAAAAATGGTAAAAATAGTGTCAAAAAGCTAATCACACAAAAGAACTAGTAATTGACAGCTTATCAGTTCAGACAGGTATGAACTGGTATGTTAACATGAGCCAGTACATTAACGTGGTGGCAGTTCACATGTTACACTCTAAATCAACTTCTCCCAAATTAATTAATGTGATTAAGAGAGTGTCACAGAAAAGCAGTACTGTTCTCCTGTACACAGAGAATGCTCCGTGTGTTTAACAGAAGGTGTTTTTTGATCATATAAAAGAAGATGGCAGAAAATTGTTACATCTTTTATGTTTTGGTAAGAAAAACATTTCACAGTCAGGTGTTAATGAGAGCAAAACAGCGTGTTAAAGTGGGTATGTTTTATGGAAACAACAGTGTAATTTTATCATAAATGGATAATGGAAAGAAATGCTTCTGAGATCTCATCTAAAACAGCCATGTATAAAAATTAGACAAAATTCATCTATCTGTTTTGGGAAAATGGGAAGTTGATTTGCATTTTTTAGCAACTACATTCTCTAGTAACCCAAATTCCTTTCAAGCTCTTACATGGTAAATGCTGAAGGACTATCTGTTTCTCACTCCTGCAAAAATGAGTGCGGTGGTTTTTCATTGCTTATCACATTATTCTAGTGCAGAATAGAATTTATGCTAACAAATTTGCTTCCTGGGTCTAGAGTTGCCTGACACTTTTTCACTTGATTCATCAAAATAAACAAAATTCAGTTACAATTCAGCACAACAACAGTGTTATAAAGAGTATAACTGAGATATAACTGAAATAACATTGTAAGTAATCTGAGTTTTCCAGTATCTCATTCTCCTTTTCATTCTGTTTGCTAGTTTTAAAATATTATACTCTCTGGCTTTGGTTACTTTTTGATTACTTTTGGATTTTTTTTGGCAGTAATTCTGATGTTTCTTGGGTCACTACAGATGGAAAGTCAGGAAAATTATTCTTAAGCTGGGTGTGTTTCTGATGAAATCTGTAATGATGATTGGAAAATGAGAGTATCTCCTTCATTAAGTTACCTGATTAAGGACTACAAAGTACAAAAGAAATAAAAAGTAACCAGGGAATTGATAAACATGCAGATACAGAAATCTAACAAACAGATAATAACGGAGAAAATAACAAGGACCAAAATTTTCAGCTATTAACTGATGAGCCATTAAAGAAACTATTCAGATACCAGTGTTATAAGACTGAATTTTGCAAAATGACTCCTATGTTCATGTCAAAGATCATCAGTACTGGAATCCTGAAAACCTCAATATATCCAGGCAACTCACAAGGTACAAATCAGGACCAAGAGAAATGGAGAGGCAAAACAGAAGGATGCAAACAGAATGGCACAGGTCACTGACAGCATCAAATGCACGCACACTGATGCCTCCCAAAATACTATATGTTCTCCATACGGAATATTTCAAGTAAATAAGACATTTTACAAGGGTGTCTTTTTTTTTTTTTTTCTTTCCTTTTTCACCTGTCAGCCACAGGTAAATGGTGGGGCAAGGAAGTGTTGTTTGTCTGTGCGGGTGGTGGTTCGTTGCTTGCTGTGAGGCTGAGTGACACCAGCACAGGCTGCCCGGGGGGCTGGTGGAGTCTCCCTCCTTGGGGACATTATAAAGCCACCTGGACATGGGCCTGGGCAACTGGCTGTAGGTGGCCCTGCTTGAGCAGGGGGTTTGGACCAGATGACCTTCAGTGGTCTCTTCCTACCTCAGCCACTCACTGATGATTCTGTGATCTGACTTTTAAATGCACTTGTTTTGAAAGTACAGTTGTCAATAACTTTGGCAAGCAGCATTCTTTCTGGCTTGACAACATGCAGAGTCTGAAGTGTTGCTGTGTGAATATTGACAGCAAATGCTGTGTTCTGTCCTAACCAAATTTTGTACCACCTTTATCACTAGTTATCCAGACATATTTCAGAAATCTCTTGCTTACTCTTCCTTCTTAGGGGAAAAATTAGGGTCTTTTTAAAAAAAAATTTATGTTGTTGTTTTATGTTTATACTGGCATGTACTAGGCTTAAAGGTGAACCCAAAGGAATGTGCCTTTCCTTTTCTCATGGAAAATAATATGGTTTTGAACTGAACAACTTTGCTCTAAAGATGGCAGCTGTGGTTTCTTACACTTTTTCTCATTCTCTTGAAGCCTTAGTTTTCTTCTTCTCCGTTGTAGGGATAGTTTGGTTCCCCCCACAAACGAGGCTTATGCTGATGACTATTTGAAGGATAACTTTTGAACCCTAACATGTTGCTTTAATTTTAATTTGCCTGCCCTCTTGATGGTCTCATTAACTGCACATTAATTTATCTTTTTTAAAATAAATATTGTAATTTCAATATCAATACATTAAATATTCTCTTTTTAAAAAAAGATTTCTTCATTTTTCATCTTCATTGTTAATAATGTATGATATCTCTAGATACTGGAAGGAGCATTGTACATTAAAAATGTACAAATAAGAGATAATTATTTTAAAAAATATTATTTACATTAAAGTTTTTCCAGATTTGTCAAATTAAAATTCACTGTTTTCAAAAGACCTTTTCTTACTATTTAGTGCTCAAGTAGCTAATAAACAAAAATACCTCTTTTAAACATGCAATTTATAATTCAGAACACTTTTTGCACATGATTTTCTTAACATTTGAGCATAAATATATAAAAATGAAATTGAACAGCTTTTCCAAAATTTATTTTACAAAGATCAGCTACCTTTCATCCACATACAACTACCTATACTTTGACAACCTTAAATTTAGGAAGTTAAATGAAATTGTAAAATGAAATGGATTTTGCTGTATTAAAATATTGCATATGCAAGTTTTCTTATTAACAGTACCTTGGTAAGATTATATCTTTCTTGACAAGATTACCAGATACCCATGTAATTTTATCTCTTTACATGGGTATCTGGTAATCTTGTCAAGAAAACTTGTACAGGGTTCGTTCTTCATACCTGGGGAATGTTCAAAATCTTATTAAGGTTTGTGCTTGGAATTGCTGATAATGAAAACTGTAGACACCATAAACAACAAATGTTCACAGGCTGTGTATCTAGGCTAGTTACTGACTCAAAGAAACTACTCAAGAACAAGAACTATCTTGGTGTGTGTCAATCTGAGAGCAGCAGTTACGGTTCCTCCTCTACTGCAGAATTAGAAGAGACAAACCAGGCAGCCAAGGCTATATTAATATGAGGGGAAAACAGAGGTAAAAATAATACACCTTGTTAAGAAGTAGGACATGCTATCTTCACCTTGGCATGGTTGTGTAGCTTCTGAGTTAGAGCTGACTTGTATCTGATGGGCTCAAGGACTGGACAGAAAGGATGCAAGTCACTCTGTGGACATGCCCTGTATCATTCAACTGTCACTGAGGTTTAAGGATGGTAGAACTTGACAATATTCGACAGACAACTGAATAGTCACTATGGCTGCTGGGGACATAGTTTGTTTTTCCTAATCCCAGTCCTAGACACTCCCAGTTGTATATTTTATTGAAATAATTAATCTGTAGCTTGCTTGGATTTGTGTTAGACCTCCTTGTTTACTTAAAAAAAAAAAGAGAGAGGGGGCTGTAAAGAGACTTGGGGGGAAACAAATTAGGAATCCAAGTGTCATGGATTAGTATTTGCTGAAATGTTAATTTACATTGTAAGCAAGGGTTTAAGAAATAAAAGCTGCTCTCTCCATTATGTCATTCACTTATCTGTATTGTCCAGTTCTCCCAGTTCCTACTGTTACCAGTTGTGGCAAACAGGAATTATTTTCTATTTGGAGGGCAGTCGTTTGCTATCTTGCTTGCTTTTTCTGAACAGTGTGATTTAGAAGAGCATATCCTATGTACCATAGTAACTTGAAACGTGTAGGGGCAGATTAGTTCAGAAATATAGTCTAAGTTCTCAGGGTCTCATGCATAAGACCTGAGTTCAAGGCTCAGATAGCCAGTAGTAGAAGCCCACTCAGAAATAAGTTTTCATACTTTTATAGGGTGACTTTTGCCTCCAATCTGTACTTTTTATTGTGACCAAGCATGGCACATTTCTCTGGTTATCTGATACAATCACCTCTGCAACAGAGCACTAAACCCCGAGTAGTGACTGGCCAATGAATCCGGCTGGTCTGGAACGGGCTTGGGTCTGTTGTGCGTGCACAGGGCACGCAGCTGGCAGATCTGCACACATAAACTGGGGTCATAACATGAGAGTAACAGGTTTTGCTCAGCAATCCAATGCATCTTCATTGTGTCAGGCTTCCAGAGATGAGTATGGAAAACTAAAGTATGTATTCAGAATGGGGTTAGTTCTGCTTCCTGATTTTGTTGGGTAAGTTTTGGGGGATTGTAGGGTTGATAAGGAAAAACTTACATGTCATCCTTATTGAATGGAGAGATGAACAATTTTTTGGTTTTGCTTTACTGGGGCAAAGAATGTTCTGGTTGGAAGTCCTGAAATAGCTTTAACTCTTAGTGTCAATGGTTCTATTGCGCTCATTACAGAAAGCACTTTAGCTCCCCGTCAAACCGCCTGCATTGTTCTGTGAAGGCAGACAGGTATTGATTTGCACATTCAGTAATTCCTCTGAGCTATGCGGTGTGTAGAGAGTGCTGTATGTTGCTATGGTCTGTCTTATTTTCTTTAATTAAAACATGATGCTGGCAGATCGAATCTTTTTAAACTGTATTGTCTTCTCTTGCATTTCTTCCTCATGATGAATTGGATGTGGTGGGGTTTTTTTTCTCACAGCTGCTGGTTTCTGTAAAAGTCATTGACATATACATGGCAGTAAGCCAGGCAGTGGTTCCTTTTTTGTTAGTTTTCTCTTTCTTTTGTTAATAGTTCCTAAAGCAAATGCTGCCTTTGAGGTAGGCTGAGCTATACCTGTTTCCATTGGCTATATTTTCAGCTGTTGTAAGGATAGCAACAAGACATTGAGCTTCCTTTGTATATATTTTTCAGTAATTTGTAATTGCTCCTTGCTAAGAGATTCCTCCTACAGGAGAGCATATGTTACCTTCCCGACATATAAGGACTTGCCCCAACAATTTCTTTCTGTAAACATAGGTAACCCTTTTTTCAGTGAACCCTTAGTGGAAAAATTAGAAATCAATACTATCATCTGATTTAAACCTTTCTAAGTCCGTATCCTAACTGATGAAGTTATCAGGTTTCATTTAATGGGGTTAACACAGGTAACTTGAGATCAGAGTATTGTACAGGGGATACTGAGCAAGTTCATCACCCTTCTTAGAAGAGATACAAACTAAAATCCAGTAATCAACCCCATAACTCAGATGACTTCATTCACATGCTAGATTTCTGTGTAAATGGTGGTGAAATTTGAATTAAAATCTTACCTTAATTTAGTTGCAGTGGATACTTGCAATATTGTCCTGTTCTAACTTAAATTATGTGTATGTAACACAGACATGCTCGGATCAGAACACATAGTAGCAAAATGATGAAGTAACCTTTGCCACAGCACATTTAGAAGTTCATTTCTCTCCTTGTTTTTTCTTTCATTTTATAATTGTATTTAAAAAGTGTACTTACACTTTTTAAAAGAACAGCCTGTTTATTATTGACAGACCTATTGCTATTCCCTAAGCTCCAGATAAAGATTATTTTCCAAGCTCATAGTAGGTATAGGATGAGGCTCTTGAGTCTCAGTCCTGCAAAGGCTTGCATGTATTTAAGTTCTTGAACTGCTCACATTAAAATATTTGAATGAGTAAAGTTACTTCCATGAGCATGCCTACACAGATTGTAGCGTAATCTACAATCATATTTAGCTATGTGGAAATTTATAGAACAGTGCAATAATAGTGCTTTAATTATAATTTATAATTATTATGCAATTACATGTACCTGTTCTGGCCTACCTAAGCTGCTACCCTATAACCTGAGTTTTTAATATGAGAGCAGAAGGCCTCCACCACTGGCAGTCATTAATATTTCTACAAAAGCAGTTCATGGGGCAAGAGAGAAATTAATCCTACTGATTACTAAATTGATTAGAAGGCCTAATCATCCTCCAAGTGTATCAGTGAACAATAAAGTGAAATAATTAATGTCAGGGGGTGATCTGTTTCTGAGCAGCCATAATTTACAAAATACTGGCCTTCGAAGTTCCTCAGAAGTTTTATTATGAGAGTTTTGTCATTGTTTACAGTACTTGCTTTCTCTGTCTCTCCTGGATGGAAATACAAGAGAGCTGAGGTCGGTGTAATTAAAATTCCTCCATCTTAGCACATTACCTTTCTGTCTTTGCTGACTGATGGTCATGGCTAGCCTCAGTGTTATGTATCACAGCTCTTCACAGAGCAAAAACCTTCTCATAAAATAAATGAACTTTTTTTCTAAATGCCAGCTTTTGATGAGCAGCCCAGGTTGGCAATTTCTGTCTTTTCAAACTCTCACATCAATCACGTTCCAAGCAGTTAATTTAATCAAAAGTAGAATATGTTGCCCAAATGAGCCGAAGCTATTTCTAGAAGAAAATGTAGCAACACTAAGCACTGAGTGTACAATAAATTACCTTATATTACTTGATGGATTATGATTATAGACATGGTGCAGCAGCTTAACAGCAGCTGCTAGCAGTGTGGTCTCATGGATTTTTTCCCAGTTTAGCTCTAATAAATGTGGCAGTGTGGAAAACATAAGAATTAAGGTTTGAGAAGTATCCCCTCAATTTAACCTACTGTTTTACATCTATGTTTGTTTTATGTTTTAAAATTTATTCCTTTACCATTAGTTATCCAATTTCCCTTTTTCTTCTCTCAGGGACACGTGCATTGTGAGGCACCAGAAAGATTTTGATGCCCTTGACTGCCCACCAGGCTGAGATACATGCTAACTTACTGGCCTTTTTTATGTCAGATGTGAGCACTGACAGTTGATAGTGATGAGATACAGCCCTGCACAAGTCACAGTAATGTTTTTTGGCAAGTTCTCAGAATTGTTTGTTTTTCTTAAGTTTTATTCTTGTCACTATTGCCTAAGGCACTGTGAACAGAGTGACAAAACAGGCAGTGCAGCTCCGTTAATGAGCTACCTAGGCTGTTCATACAGGAGAGCAATCAGCCTTCTCTTATTCCCTCGGGACATTAAGGTTGACAACGCATGCATAACTGCAGCTGAGGCCTGATGACTAGGCTTAGTCCGCAGTCCCTTTAATTGCATCTATACCTGTAAGCTTATAAAATAGCCTGCTTGCACCTGCTAAAGGCATAGCCAGACCAATTTGGAACCACACAGGTACAAAACAATGTTTAGTATAGCTTATGTATTTTGCAGAACATGAGTACACAGTCTGACACCAGGCTGAGTGGTGAAGTTGATACGCTAGAGGGAAAGGATGGCATCCAGTGCACCCACAAGAAAAACTCATGAAGTTCAACAAGACCAAGTGCAAGGTCCTGCACCTGGGATGGGGCAATTCCCAGTATCAATACAGGCTGAGGGATGAAGGGATTGAGAGCAGCCCAGCAGAGAAGGATTTGGGAATAGCGGTAGATGAAAAATTGAACGTAAGCTGGCAATGTGCACTTGCAACCCAGAAAGCCAACTGTATCCTTGGCTGCATCAAAAGAAGCATGGCCATCAGGTTGAGGGAGGTGTCTGCCCCTCTGCTCTGCTCTTGTGAGACCCTACATGGAGCTCTTGGGTCCCCAGTACAAGACAGACATGGACCCCACTATCAGAATGGGTCCAGAGAAGGGCCACAGAAATGATCAGTGGGCTGGAACACCTTCCCTGTGAAGAAAGGGTGAGAGAGTTGGGGTTTATTCAGCCTGGAGAAGAGACCTTATTGCATCCTTTCAATACATATAAAAAGAGCTTATAAGAAAGATGGAGCAAAACTTTTTACCAGGGCCTGTAGTGACAAGGGGAGATTTAGATTGGACATAAGGAAGAAATTCTTTACTATGAGGGTGGTGAGGCACTGGAAGAGGTTACCCAGAGAAGTTGTGGAGGCCTCCTCCCTGGAAGTGTTCAAGGTCAGGTTGGATAGACATTTCAGCAACCTGATCTAGTGGAAGATGTCCCTGCCCATGGTAGTGAGGTTTGGGCTAGATAATCTTTGAAGATCCCTTCCAACACAAACCATTCTATGATTCTATAACCTCTTTCTCCACATTCAAAGAAAGTGTGTTTTTTTGTTCTGTTACTCTCTTTGGGCATCTTACATTTCTAGTTTTACTTAGCAACTTCTTTTGCAGAGGCAGATTTAAGTATTCAGACCCATGAGACAAATTGAAGAAGTGAAGAGGAAGGTATTGGTAAGCTTAGATATGGTGTTCAGGGAAATGATAGTATTTTTTCTGCATTAAATTAGTGTTTCAAAGAACCTCATTGCATCAGGCTCTCTGCTTTCATGTAAAAAGAAATCATTTGTGCTGAGGAGCACGTTGAAATAATACATCCTGGCAAGCCCGGTCTCAGCTGAGGTTGTTCTGCTGGAGCCTCCATGCAGCAGGTGCAAAGCTGCTGGAGATACCTGGGAACAAGCCAGTCTAGGTCCATGTACAGTCCACCTGCATCCCCTGATCCTGCAGCTAAGTTAACAAGCCATGATTAGTTATGACTTGTTAGCTGTGAGTTATAAAGATGAATTAACGTGATTAGACTGCATCCAGAACTGAGCTTTGAATCTCATGCCATGATGCGTTCCATGAACTCTTACCTTGCTTACCTCCATGTTGCTCTCAGTTGGGCAGAGCACTGCACTTTGCAAATGATTTACTGAGGACTCCATATGAAGTTAATAATTTAAAAAAGCTACCTTTCTCTGGAGGTTTCTGCACCAGTGATGCATTTTAGTCTTTGAGAAACTTTTTAGTTCATGTGCTGTGTCTCCCTACTCTTTTAAAAGGGTTAATGTGTTTTAGGTATTACATCCTGATGCTGCTGATATTGTAGGATCAGCTCAAGGCATGCATTTTTCTTTAAGGATAGAAACATTGGAAATACCATTCCTCAACAAAATCCAGTCTTACCACACCTCTTATTCATGTGCCTGAAGATACAGAAGTTCTCATCTAGTCTTAGACTTTTGCCTACAAAACTTTCTTTTACTGTTTTAGCTTTTCAGTTTTATGTTACAAATTTTGGTTAGTTACGGGATTTTTAACCTCTCTTTTTTTTTTTTTTTTAAGGTTTAAACCAGGGTGGGACACATCTGTGCACATGTAACACATACAGAATGTTTATCTAAAATATCTCATGCGTGAAAAAGAGCTTTGCTGGAAGGAACTAAATTATGCACAGTAAAAACTGGTGTCACTAAATTAGCTGAAGGGCTTTCATAAGCTTTTCTGATTTTGCTTTCCTTTATGTTTCATAAGCTATTAAATTCCAGTATTACAGCTTGCTTTTTTTTAATGGCTAAATCTAGATATAGAAATTGTACTTTCCACCCCCACTGTGGAATGTTTCTTTCCTTTGTAATGAAACACAGAAAGAAAATTAACTCAATCTCTGGCTGCATGAGTCAGACTAGGTATCTTCCCTCTTAACTATTTGCTTGCCGTAGTGCAGGAATGGAAGAACAAGAGTTACAACAGCAGCAGCATTGTGTTACATCCAGAGGTCTCAATTCTTATCTTAAGTCAACTGTGTTGAAGGGAGGAACCCCATGACAGAACAGTAAATCCTATTTCTCTTCTCTTCTCCTCTTGTTTCTTGCCAGCCGTGATGGCTGCTGTTGCCTGTAGTGGGTGAGGGGGACAGGGCATCTCGGACAATACAAGCAGTCACCTATATCCTCTCAGTCATGATGGAAATGGGTTGTTTCAGGTTGTCAGTGGCATCTTTGGCACTTCTTGGTAGGCAAAGGGGGGAAAAGAAGAGGGTACTCAATATGCTGTTTTGTGAAGGACTATTCTCATCTGAGTAGTTTAGGTATTGGCTCCTAGACATATTCTGTTTTCTTTTAATATAGATGGGAAATAAACACATTTTAAGAAGTGTTGGTTGTTTATTAAAGCACTAAGAAGAATAACAGCAACAAATTTTAA
This sequence comes from Phaethon lepturus, assembly GCF_000687285.1. NCBI lineage: Eukaryota > Metazoa > Chordata > Aves > Phaethontiformes > Phaethontidae > Phaethon > Phaethon lepturus. The sequence continues at coordinate 13,517 of NW_010516924.1, read as the reverse complement.
CAAATGGGATGAAAAATATAATCTGTTAAGGGTTGTTTGGGAAGTTGTAAGACTTGTGGTGGTGGGGAAGTAATACAGTCTCAGTCTGGGGTTTTTTTGTTTTCCCCCTTCTGGCAAGAAGCCAATAGGGCCTGTCTCTGAGAAATTGGTTTGCAGTAGATGTGCTGGTGCCATTCTGCAAATTTTACAGAAATGGAGATGTGGGGACATAAAGAGATATTGCCATCACTTGTGGCATATTTAAATAAGCTTTCTGAAGTAAATCCACCTTTACCTGTGGAGGATGCTTTTTGGGGGGATTAATCAGTTGAGTAGGGCAGGCTTAAAGTCATGTAAGAACCTACCTTTTTGGTACTGCCCAATAAATGTTATAATAGCATAGTAAGCAGGACCTGTCTTTTTGAATATGAGTGGGCATTGCTAGCAGTTGCCATGTGTGACTTCTTGAGAGGTGGTCATCCACCAAGAACACAGTAGGCTTTGTAAAGATGCCAATGTAACAGCAGTGGCAAATGTGATTGATCATGTCATCTTGGTGTTTTCTGTTTATTTCATTTAAAGTGATGTAGCAGGGAACCTCAAAGAGTTAAATAACATACCTGCCCTAATTACAGCTGTAGTGTCTCTTTTTACAGAGAAAACCTTAGGAGATGCACAGCTATTTCTGCCAGCTTCATGCTGCTTTGACCTTCCTCAAGCATGTGCTGTTGCACGCTTCCATGCCTCTTAAGCAGACAAGGATATTCTGTGTGGTGGACTCTCTGCTTACTTCCCCACTGCACCTCTCGAAGAAAGCTGTTGCTCTGCTTTATCTGCATTGATACTCCAGCACAAGGTAGTGGTGAATTAAAAAAAAAAAAAGGATAAAATAAACTCTGCACGTGTGTGTAAATAAAAGAGAGTAAACTGATCTGATTGGCTTTTGAAGCATGGGAGTGAAATGTAGAAACATAGATAGACTTTATATTGTCTGGATATAACCTTATACTCTTATTATGCTTGCTTATTTTTAGCCTAGCTACACTGATTATATATTGGCAGAATAATTTACTACCTCTTGTGTGAAATGTATTATCTTGTACCTAGGATTTACGGTCTGACTTTGTACTCAGATAAGTATAGAGGAAGTAATAGTGTCTTGGGTATAACTTGCATCCTGAACAGTTCTGGAAGAAGCTTTTTTTATTAATCAGTCTTTTCCTTGTCTTGGCCTTCAATGAAGAATATTTTTAGCTGCACATACCCACAGAATGACTCCTTGCAGCCATGGTTATAGAAAGTACAATTCAAAGTTTATAAACTTTTCTTGCTCACAGAATTATACAGTGTATTAGTTTTATTTTACGTTTCTATCCATACAGTGATAGAAGACCTGCAAGTTCTCTGTTGAAGAACCAAACCTGTAGATCCATCTTCTTTGCTAGTTACGATGAAAACTAGGGGTTCCCTAGTATAGGAAAATTTAATGAATAATTGTAATTCTTTCCCCATTATTTTCATATGTACTCAGAAGTCACTGCATCTTATTTTCTTCTGTGGAAGTTAGTACAGAAGCAATATCCAAAGTAGCTGACTTATTTTAAATAGCGTATAGAACTGTTAGATCATGCTTCCTTAAGAATATTCCAGCTGCATTTAAAAAGATTACCTAAGTTACTTCTGTATATTTTATTTTCCTAAAATATCTTTGAATAATTACTTAATAGCACTTCCTCAAAAATTACTAGTGCTCAGGAGAAAATTGCTTCTGTAAATCAGAGTGAACTCTGAGATTTATGAATAATATGATAATCTGTTTTCCTTCTCACAACTCTATTTGAGAAATTGGGCATATCTGCAGCCACCCAATTTGATGTGATTGCTAGAGTTTAAATGCATTTCATCTGATTACTAATTTGTATTGTCAAGATTTTGGCCATTGGTCCACAGTTTATTTTCTTTGGGCACTTGTACGCGTTCATTAATAAACGTGGAACAAAAATTGTGGGCAGACAGAACCCATTCACACCAAAAATAACACTCAGAAGTCTTTGCAGTCCTCTATGGAAGATCCCCCTTCAGCTTTCCAGTATCCTAATTTTGAAGGTGACCTTCATGGAGATTTAACCAGAGATGTAGTGGAATAAAAATATGTACTTGGAAGAAAACTGGAAAACTGACTGAAAAGTGCAGCATGGCCCATCATCTGTAAGAAATACCCCACTCTGTCTGTCGGAATTGTGCTCTGGGCACTTCTGCAAAAGTCTGATGAGACTTGACAAGTGTAATTCTTGAAGGAGACTAGAATTTTAGGCTTTATTTTTAGGCTGTAAAATATTTTTGATGTTTAAGAACATATTTATGAAATCTAGTAGCTAATTTAAATCATTATTGTTATGTGAACTGCCACAGAACTGTATTAATTTAAACCAGCTAAAAGTCAGGACCTAAAAAGGTCTAACGTACTTATTGTGCACTCGATTATTCTCTTGATTTTCATACTTCAGCGCAGTGAAAAAAAAGCTAAGCACTGTAAGTGTAAGAAATGTACTGAGAAAAAGATATCACAACAGCTCTAATGTAGCAGAAAAGTCACTGAAAAAGAATAATGGTGTTACCTGATGGATTATGCTGTAGAAAAACAGTAAGCAATGAATACAGAGGGAAATAACGGTAACAATTTAATTAAACATTTTACACGAAAGGACCTTTAGTTCTTAATATAAGCTGCAAGCATTTAATTCTTTCAACTTTTAAATGACACAAAAGAATGCAAATCAAATTCCAGACACATTTTGTGGAGTCCCTTGTGTTGCACATCATGTAATACACTTAAAATAGACTAAAACCACCATAGGCATAAGATGGCAGTTGCAGCCAGGAGTCTGAAGTTTAACTCTTTCTCAATATTACCAGTGGAAGAATTGTCGATAACCTTTATGCAGCTGAAGCTTCAGTGCGATTTCCAATATAAAGGTTATAAGAAGCAGGAATCTTTCCGGTTGTTTTTTTCTTTTTCGCCAACACAAGTTGGGATTTTTATCTAGTTTAAATTCAGCCACAGTTATTTGGTGTCCTGCCTTTCTACTTTAGTTCTGCAGCTTCTTGTTCAGTTACATCGCCTCAACAGGGACACAAATGGGACATAAGGTAATGGAAAAGGGCATGGAAATTTAAAGGCATGTGAATAGGTCAGTTGTCAGGCTGTGACAAACTATTTCTCTCATAGGAAAATTTCCTCTCATATTTTGTCAGGTAGAAAATGCAGACCAGGAAGCCAAGTGACTGCCTTAGCTAATTAAGCCCTTTTTTGCCTGAACACCACAATGTTTTAGCCATTGAATTTATTGGCAAGAATGTCACCTACATGGTTTCTACTTGTCCAGTTTTGTTCTCGTTTAAGGAGAAAATAATAATGGAGTTTTCTATGTTCTAATAGCCTCTTAGGCTACTCGATGCAAAGGGAATAAATTACATAGCCTTGGAAGAAGCTCAGACACTGAGTACAGCCTTTGCTCTGGATTTAGTAGGAAGATCAGACTGTGGGGCCTGCTGCAGACTGTACCAACCCCATACTGTAGATAACCTCTGGAAAAGAGGAAAAGAAGATAAACAGACTTGGCAGAAAGAGAAATCAGCTTCACTTGCTTCTCCCAGCTACCTTTTCTTTTTCCACTTCTAAAAGCTATAGTAGAAAGTATTGCCATGGGTGGTAAAGAATCTCTTGAGGAAGCAGGCAGAACGTTGCAGTTTCAACTGAGGAGATAAATCTTTATGTTGTCTTTTCCTAATAATATTTGTTGGTGCTGTTGTCATTCCTGCCTCATCAAAGAGCCCCACTTCCTCTTCACTTGCGCATCCAATTTAATCAGGGTTTGCATCTTCCCCTGAGAACTGGACCAGACCAAAACCCAATTAGGAATTGTCTTGTCTCGAGAAGTGGTTGATAATGCATATGTGAGGGGGAAAAAAAACAGTGTAAGAGAATGATTCTTAACACATCTTCCCATACATAGTTATATAACTGTATATATATAAATACATTAGAAAAATATTTATTAACTACTGCTAGACCTTGAGCTAATGCTTTCAGAGAATCATGACCAATATTTTCTATGTCTCCTTTTTGAGATATTCATATGTGTAGTTAGAGGTATTTCTCTTCCTGCGTGTGATTTTTCTGTGTGCCATTTCTTATGCAAGTAATCAGGATTGCCAGATGCTATTGAAGCTCTTTCCAGGCATAATTTTAAATTATATTTTATTATTTACAAATTTTTTTCAAAACATTGTTCACTATCTTTCCCAGATAATTTATGATTGCCAAAGATCAGATCCTGCGGGTACTTTGCTTAATAAAACAACTAGGAAACAGTCAAAAGGCTGTAAGATATTAAGGAATAGTTGGAAGAAAATAGAACACAAAGGGAAATGTAGCACTAGACACTGGACGTATTTGTCTTGTTTGTATCTGGAATGAACCAGAGGAACACATTAGAGAAAGAGGCTTTCCTTTCATTGTTATTCAGTGACTCTTCTGTCTATAAAATGCAAGAATGTGAATAAAAGAAGATTTCATTCAGCCCCAAAAAACAGCTGAAGGAAGGCTGATCATCCGTAGTGGAAGTTCCCACTGATAATGTTTACAAAATTATTAGACTTTTTTTTCCTTCCGGAAATTTCAAGTTATCTTTCTGCTTTCTCACCACAAAGCGACTGATTCCCAATTCTACTGGCATTTGTATGGTGTACATGTTCCCTTACCAGGCAAACTTAAGAGTACACTGGAGCAAAAATTTTGGCCTTGCACACTAACCCCAAGGTACTTAATATTTTGATCTTTAGCAATATCAATTTACTTTTCCTCACTATCATTTGGTCTGATATTTTTCTTCTTCCATTGTTACTGTAACAATGGAAATAACATGCAGAGAAAACACTGCTTCATCATTATTAAGACTAAATTTTACAATGAGTGGATTAAGCAATAGAATATGTTTGTCAGGTTGTGGGTTCTCCACCCTTAAAGACTTTCAGACCTAAATCAGAAGGTATCTACCATTGCGTGTAGGTGCAAAGGACCTGTAGACAAGGCCTAAGCAACCTGATTTTGCTTTGAAATTAACTCTACTTTCAGCAAGAAGTTGAACAACTTGACCTCCAGAGCTGTTTTCCAACCTAAACATTTTTCTATGATGATATGCAACATGGTTTTCATCTGCTCTATAAATTTCCTTCAACACCCAAGCAGGAGCTGTTTCTGCTGCAACTGTCAGAAAAGTAAAATATATACAATTTTCTGACTTGTAAACTCGTAAACTCATGAAGCTAATATTATGGTTTTAACAATTAATACAATGAGAATCATTACAAGCCTTACTCCACCTCTCCTTTTGTGTGCTACACCAAAGCAGCAAGAGTGAGAGGCAACCTGTATGGGAGCCTCAGTGTTTTCTTCATAGTGACTGATGGCTGCAAAACCACAGCTGCCTGTTGGCTTTGCACTCTACTGCAACTCTCTACTTGGCTGATGATTTTGCAGTCCACTAATTCTTTACCATTTTAATGGTCCTTAGGGGCTATCATTAATGAAAGATGGAGTTAGGGCAATTCTTATTTCTCTAAGTCTTGGTAAAGAATCAAACTGATTCCTAGTAGCCCATGAAGAGATAAAAAGAGCACTGTCTCTGTTTCAGTACTTAATTGGCATTACAAGCCATGGAATGATGCTTCTGGAAATGAAGGATCATCTGTGAACTGCAAGATGAAGCACTATGTGAGAAGACTGCCTGTAGATGAAAAATCTGAAAAGTTATTTTTTTCTGGAGTAGTTTAAAGGAATACTACTATGGATTACAGGGAAAAAAATAGCTTTGGCTAATATATGATTTCCTTTGAGACCGTGTGCAAAAATAAGGAAAGTAAATTCTGCCCTCTTATCTTCATCTTGTCTGTTTGTGTTGCCTTGAATCTGTTGCTTCTTTAACCAAAACTGTGCAAAGTACAATCCAAAACAAGTTCTAAATATACTCTAAGAAGGCCAGAGATTTATCCCAAGGCGGAGCATGACCCTACAGAGAATGCCACAGGACAATCATTGCAATAGACTTGCTGCCTCATCAAGAAATTGCTGTCTGGCCTCAATAAAGTCTTCTAAATGTGCCTATGAATTGCTAAAAGAGACTTGGTTCAGCTTGGGTCATGTGTCTCAGGGACCCATATGTGCTCGTCTTGCAGCAGTATATGTTACAGTAGCTCTGTGTCTGGTGTAAATCAGAGCAGAATCATCTTCCTAAAGTGTTCTCATTTTTTTCGTATTCCTTTTTACTAAAACTTTCAGAAATCCTGCTTGTCAGGAACAGCTAGAGCTTTTGTACAGGTGTATTGTGGATAGATAGCTACTGGCAACTCTGTCATAGCTGATCTTTTCTTTTTTCCCCATAAAGAATAGTGTAGCAAACTTGAAATAGCAATAAATAGAATAAATGATCTCTTTTCATTGTAGATAAAACTCTTATCATCAAGTAGTAACTTTGATGTATTTGTATAAGGAAGGTTAGAAAAGAATGTTTGAATCATTCATCATGAAACATTCTAAAGCTAAAAGGTCAAAAGATTCTCACATATGTCAAAAAAAAAGTCTCCGAAGCCAGAAGATGACTGCAGGAAACATGCTCAGCCAAACTTGGCTTTGACCATTGGGAAGTGCTGTAAATGAGGCAAAAAAAGTAAAAGAAAGCAGCCTTCAAAGTTAAAGGGGAAAAGTTATTTTCAGTTGGATATTTCTTAAGAAAGAGTCGTTAAATGGTGACCCTCCCCCAAATATATACAGCCCTGAAAAAATATGAATTGTAATAAGAATTAAATGTAGATAGAGGTAAAATATTCCTGCAACCTGCATGTTGCATTTCCCATGTGTTTCACGAGATGAAGAAGCGATATTAATAAAAGAATGAGTTGAAGGGCTCTTGGGTGAGTCATGGTCACAATTTGATGTGTCTTTCTGTATTACAACTTAAAACATGAGAGAAAGATGTTGATGGCAGATTTTACATAATAAGAAAGATAATTTAAGCTTACTAGAGTATCTGGTGAAATTATAGTCTTTGGAAACAGAAGCTATTTAAATGATATTTTACTTTATAGCAAACTGTTCTGGAGAATTTTTGTTCCCTGCAAACATTTCTTCCTCCCTGCCTCCTTCATGTTTTCTACATACATTTTGCTTAAGAGCAAAAAGTTCCTTGGCATACATCCCTTGCCTTTTCTGAAGACAAACACTTCTCATTTTTTTGGAGGGGTAATATTGTTTTTTTGCTTCTGTTTCTGTGCTGTTTTACTTGAACAGAAAAATTCTTGTTAAAAATTTAGATTTTTATCTGTCTCTTCTAAAACTATATGTAAAAGTATCTGATTGAGAACAGGGAAGTTGCTGAGGGAGAAGAAAGCACAAACGCAAAATGAAACTAAGAGAATTGTATATTTGTGAAAGCCAGCTGCAATTGCTGTGATTTAGATCTTCTCTCAAGGGTGGAGAGAATCCCGTTCCAGTTGCGGGTTGGGTGGGGGCACTGGTGCCACCTGGCTGAGTGGCAAAAGAAAGCATAAGCCACGATGGACAGTGATAATGGGCAGACGGTGACAGCTCACTGGCCCCAGTTCCTTGATTGCCTCAGTATCTCCTCACAATAACACAGTTTGTACTACTGGTGCTTGCTTATCTACTGTGATACTTATCCTACAATGAGTTATCGAGTTTCCTGCAGTGTATATTTCTGTAATTTAAAAGTACATTCTGAATACTTTGTATAGGAAACCCAAAAATAACTTGATTGTTTTATTGGAGGAGGACACATAGGCTGAAATTTTGGCCATTTATGAAGCCTGAAATTAGGCCCTGAAAATTATTAGTTGCTTTTTAATGTGCGGGTTGTTGGAAACTGTGAAATCAATAAACTTACCAGAACAACATATTTTAATCCAATCACACGTAGATTTAATCCAATCACATGTAGATATGTATGCAAAATAAATCTTTTTCTTGTCTAATCAACAGAGGTGCATTATATTCACATACCTATCTTTGCTTAGATTTTTAGCTCTACTGTAGGGAATTAATCATGGAGGTGAAATAGAAAGTCAAATGGTTTGTAATACAAATCTGAACTGGATAGGGAAAATAAGAGGAGGTGTGAAAAGACTACCACATAAAAAGAAGCCAGGGAGAAAATTTAGAACTGCTTTTCTTTAGAGGACAAGTTGGATATAGATGAAATAAGATAGGAATTAGCCATATTTCATGTGATATGACCTCTAGAAAAAGTAATTAATTAAACTACATAACATAGGTGATTAGTCTGTGGGACTTTCTGCAGCGTTCTCAAGGTCTAAAGAAAAAGCCATGCATGTCTTCATTTTTATTTGAGTTTGGATGTTTGCAATGGAGACCTCTACCATGCCAGTCAACCTTTCAGAGGCATTTTTACTTTAGGGCATGATTCTTTTAATCTGTTTCAGTTGTTGGCGTTAGGAAGAGGTGAGCATGTTACTATCATTATCCTTTTTCTCTGTTGACTATAGAAGTGTAAGTTGATTGTATCAGAGATGTATAGCTACTTCTGGCCAGAAAAATCCCACCGATTATTACAAATTTTCTTGCTCATCATACCGGTGAAGGCAAAAATCCCCAAGGGCATTTGTGCTTGCTCTTCCACATATTTTAAAAGCATTTAGTACCTTACAACTAACAGAAATTTCCCTGTGGTGACCAGTATGATAGATGTTTGGGAGGCTGAGAAGCATCTTTGCAGACAAGTGTTTCCAGTGTTCAGTCTCAGGTGTTTTGTCCAGCTGACTTTGGCACTCTAGGCAGACTTGTATTTTTTCCTGTGTTCTGTAACCTCTTAAGGTTTTTCTCATTGAATTATTGAGATCCTTATCTCATGAAGGGCAATATGAAAGCTCCTACATCTTAAAATCACTACTAAGAGTGGTACTGGCAATATTATTAACTGGAAATATCTGCTGCTTAAAGCATTGATTGTGAACTGCTGAATTGAGGACTAGGCTTGTAAATTATTACAGGTTTGTTAAATTCATATGTTCATGCAAGCAAAACCTTGTTGGAGAAAGCACTAGTGAGCTCAAATCAAAGTATTTTTTACTTTGCCACCTGTTAAAGAAATGAGTTTTGATCAGACCGCTTGGACTTCTGTGGTTTCTCCAAAGTGTGTAATAAAATTAAGTCTTTCTGAAGTCTTGCTCAAGTATCCTGAAAAATACTGAACAGTAAACATGAAGTCATACTTACAAATTTTTCTGCTTTCATAGTTTTGTATTTCAAATATATCAAAAAACAATATTTCTATTTCAAAATGATCAGAAATGTATGAGATATAGATATATACACACACAAGAGTATTTTTTCTTCCTTTTCCACATTATTACTAGCATATTAGATGCCTTCCAGCCTTTGCCTCCTGTCTGTGCTGCAACTTTAATACTCCTAATTATTTAACACAGAGTGATGACCTTTATCTTTGGCTGCAAACATTCTCTGTAAATAAGCAGCCTCTCACCACATCTGCAAACCGCAGTGTTATGCCTAAAGCCTGCACCGTCCTGAACTTGAACTTTTGGGGACCCTGACTTGTTCCTGTGCTGGAGCTGGGAAACAGAATTAGGTGTCTGTCTGGTGGAAGCCTCCTTCCTGGGACCAATGGCTAACTCATACAGAATATTAAAAAACCCCATTTATTCACTCAGAGATGTTACATCCCACAAAGCATTGCCCCGTCTCTTCACCTGAGTCCCTTCCGTTCTCTCAAATGTTGGATGTGTTTTGCTCTCCCTGATGTGTCCCTCATGGCCTGAGGCTGCTCTTTCTGAAAAGTACTTTGACTGAATCACCATCTTCTCAGAAAATGTTTAGAATCTTTTCAGTCTAGAGCTTTAAGATTTAGGAATCATCCACAGACTTTCTGAGCAGTAACTACTATTTTATCCATCATCGACTTGACTGACTTAATTTCTTATCTTCGGCTACTGTTGTGTTTCTTCATTTCCTTTTTCCATAGCCTCAGGCAGACTGAGATACTGAGTCCTAAAAACGCAGATCCCTCTTCTTGACTGTATAGGAAAGAGCTTTACACGCCTAGTTCTTGGCAACAGTAGCTCTCAGTAAATGTGATGAGATGGCTTGAGTGTGTTTTTCATAGCAAGAGCAAAGCTTCTTAGAGCGCTCTAAATAGAAACCGAGTTACAGAATAATTAGGAAATGGCTATTGTAACTCGAAGTGTGTGTGTATCTGGTGAGAAGGGATTACAGACAGCAGGGAGTGCTATAATTTCTTCCGTGGGCATCTTCTCATAAATGCAAAGGGTTTTCAGAAATGCCAGTTGATGCTGAATTCTGGCTGGCAAGTGATAAACGCTCAGTCTATTTTTCCTACTGCTTTCTTTCTTTCTACCAGCTGGAACTTAACCTTACACAACAAATAAATCTTTAGCATGTTCTTAAAGGCTTTTTTTTTTTTTTTTTTTATTTAGGTTTAACTCATAGTGTATGTTTCCTTGCAGGAGACAAGAATATTCTATTTCATGTTTTTGAGTTAGTATAGAAATTCTGGAGGGGAAAAAAAAATGTAATTGATTTTTATGTATTAATTAAAATTCTGCAGAATTTTCAATGTATGTGTTTCTGAGGTAAATCAAGAAGCAATTTCTGATAGTGGGAAAAAGTCTATAAATCTTAAGAACTATGAAGTGTGCAGTACAAGCAACATTTACACTGTCTTTACCTTAATCTGTAGGAATATGATTTCTGCATATGGACCCTTATACCTAAATCCATTTCTCTGTTTTCAAAAATGGGGCCTCATTTGGTATTCTGATGTGTATCAATACCATTTTTTATTTTATTTTCCCCTCTGAATTTTTAGAAGAGACATCCCAGTCAGACGCTTTTAGTCAGATTGCCATACCTGAGGCATATTTATCTTTTCTTTTGAATTTTGCAGAATCAAAGCACATATTTGTGGTTTGGATCCTTAACAGATGTTACCATTTTGAATCCCCCAGTCAGGGTATATTCACTGGGTTAAATGAAGCAGGTACTTGAAAGGTCACACCAGAGAGCTGACATGTCTACTATTTGTGTAGTAAAACCTTTTTCTGTGAAGCATTTTTTAATAAATGCAAAAGAACACTTCAGCATTTTGAGAAAGATATACAAATTATTTAGAGATTGTCAGAGCTAGAATACTATGCCTCTCCCATCTGCAAGTGTAATAATGATTCATAAAGGACTTAAGAGAAAATATGAATGCATTTTGTGACAAGGATAGCAATTTCTAGTAACGAGAGTTTAATAAAAGAGACTGTCAAAACGTACCCACTTACTACTCTAAATCCATGAGTTTTACAGAAACATATAGACAGATAAAAATATTCTGTTGGCAGCACAAAATTACTCATTACCTGAGTTACAGAATGCTTGAACTCCCCAAATTGGTTCCTGCTGTGCCTGATACTGTTGCATACCTATCAGAAGATATTACTAGCTTCAAGTATATTTACTCTTACTGCAGTTCCTCTCCATACAAAATATTTGCAAGAACAAAGGTTTTATATTGCAGATGGGTCAAGAAAGCAAGAAAAAAAGCGATATTCTTCTTGTACTCATTTTTCTGAATAGCTGAAGTCTGCTTGCGGTCATTTCTGCCGTATAACAAAGGTTTCTGAGACCATGTTACTTAATTCTTAAGATTGTATTAAAAATTTCAGGGCTCTTTGTCATACACAGCAGAAGCCACTCCCATACAGCACTGCTGGAAGTGATAAATCCATTTGTATTAGTGTTTCCATTATGATATTGTCTGAGAATTTTGATAGTCTGACTTAGTTGCAAAGATGTCTGAATAGCTGTTGATAAAAATATTGATAGACAATATAGAAGGATAAAACAGGAATCTAAAAAAAGGAACCATGAGGAATTCTTTCCTCTGGATTTTTGCTGAGATTTGAATAGAAATACATGTTTTGCTGGCTGCTGTCCCTAGGTAAATGAACATTTATCTCAGTATGGAAGGCTTGTATTAAACACACGGAATAGAGACAGAGGACTTGATTTCTGCATATTTGGTGCAGAATCACTGACCTTCAGGCCTGCAATGTGGAAATATGCAGCAATTAATCTCCTGATACAATTTCAGTAAAAGGGAATACAGCAAAGGGAATAGAGTCCAAGATTACCACCATGCTGAACCAGGGAGCTGAGACAGATGAATGCAGTCAACAACCAGTTAGGCTCTGCTCAGCCACCGGGCTGGAGTCACCAGGGTTTTATCAAGACTGCAAAAAGTGGTGCCAGAAAATCCTGTGAAGGCAGGAGCGCGTCTCTCTCTCCCCATCTCTTTTTCCTCTAAAACACTGTGGATACTTTTGGGTTTTTTTAACTTAAACAGTTGAAAGAGGTGACTTAAAAGTGTGAGGAAAGTGCCTTTTTACATGCAGTACAGCAGGGGCTGGAGCAGTTCCTTTCCAGGGGGGATTTCTACTCTTCTCTTCCTGGTGAGCTTTCTGAAGGCCGGGGTTGTATTTTACACTAGGCGGCACTGGCTGTGGTATGGAGACGGCCCTTGAGCCAGTGAGAGGAGACAGGGCTCCCTACCTTTCCCCTCCCCTCCAGCTACTCTCCGATTTACGTTACACGACATGCAAGTGTGGGCTGCCTGCCCTGGCTGGAGGAAAGCATCAGCTGCCTACAAACAGGCTTGCAGGCAGTTGTTTGAGCACCGTGCAATGGAGAGAGGAGGCTGAATCATCTCAGGTTGTGGAGAACTGGGAAGGGCCAAGTCCCAGAGCAGTAAATTTTGGACAGAATGAAGGGAATTTGCTATTGGTGTCCACCTTTTACAAGAAAGCGGTTACCAGCAGTGCAGTTTGCATGGTGTGGAGGTACTCTGGAGCCAGGATGTTTGAAAGCCCAGGTTTGTGGACATAAGCAGTGCTGTTGTGTAGGGGAGTGATAAGAATGCAGTCAAGTCTGACTTTGGGAGATCTGGTCTGGTCCATAACTGCAACTCTCTCTGCTTTTTGGACATCAAAGCAGTTCCTGAATTAAATTTCTTTATGGGCAGGTAGTAACAGATTGGAGGGTAGGAACAGAGATAATGTTCAGGATCACACTCCTGGCCTTCAGCACTTTGTCCTGACCACTTGCAGATGTAGTGCTGTGATTCTCCTTGGTGCCTCCCCAAGGGCTGTGCTGGGCCTACACCAAAATAGCTCTTCCTTGGCTAGTTTTTATTTCTTCAGGGTAAAAGCCAGTTGAGGGATTAGTTTCCTTCAACTATAAAATAAATAAACAGCTCATGTGTGAGAGTTATGTATATATTTATATTGGATTTCCACGGCCAGGTTTTGGTAACAGGGAAGCTGGAAGGGTGGCTTCTGTGAGAAGTTGCTAGAAGCTTCTCTTGTGTCCAATAGAGCTAGTTAGGGCTAATTAATAGGACAACCAAGGGATCAGGCCCAGC